>NC_090444.1:571501842-571759342 GCF_031143425.1 Pleurodeles waltl
TTAGCATCAGATAGCAGGCATAAATGTGTGTGGGTGTGTGGGGGGGGGGGGGAGTAACTATGCCAAAAGGAACTCTTTCCTACACCCCAGTCCAAACTATTTAGAATTTAAAATCCTTTAGTCAGACCTTAAAGAAGTGTACTTAGATTTTTTTTTTAGTTTCTAAAAAACAGTTGCAACTACTTTAAAACCATGACTAAGGCAGTAAGTTCATCCCAGGAGATCAACCAAAACCCCAACTTAAGGCCCTTTGCCAAGTATGGAAATGATCGATGGGGTCTAAACCCACAAAAGGCCATCAGCAGCAGCTACTTGCAGAACACGATAGAGCCATGGCAAGCAGTGAAGCCCCTCATGAGAATGAGGAGAGGAAGAATGTGGAAGAGGATGATGAATCACTCCACACCACCACTGACATTAACACCACTGGGAGCAGTTATGATAGTGTCCCAGGAGATGGAGACAGTAAAGATACTGATCTCCAGAAGCTAGCTAATAGGACAGAGTTAGATGCCAAACTCTTAGCTATAGATAAAGAAAGATCTGAAATGGGCCTAAGACCTAACGCTGGTGGCAGCAAAATTTTAAATAGCGAGAAAGAAGAAGCGTTTGACCCTAAGAAGCCCAAAGGGACTGTCCCCAAATATACAGAGGGTTGTGATATCACCAAGTGGTTTACAGCCTATGCGAGGGCTTGTAAACTTAGGAAGCTCAGCGAAAAGTATTGGGGCTCTCTACTCTGGGAGCTGTTCTCAGGAAAGTGTAGGGATAGACTCCTGGCACTAAATGAAGCAGATGCTGAGTCCTATGACCTGATGAAGGGTACTCTGATTGAGGGATTTGGGCTCACAAATGAGGAGTACAGGATCAGTTTCAGTGAAACTAGGAAAACCTCTAGTCAATCCTGGTTAGATTTTGTTGACTTCTCTGTCAAAACACTAGGTGCCTGGTTTAAAGGTAACCTGGTGCAAAGACTATGTTCGGCTTTATAATCTTATTATGTAAGAGCATCTGTTAAGTAACTGTTTCTGAAAAATGTCATCAGTATCTGGTAGAACTAGGTCCAGTTTCTCCCCAAGAATTAGGAAAGTATGCAGACCACTTGGTCAAGACTAGGGTATCCAAGGCAGCTCATGGTGGGGGTGACCAAACGAAAGGGGCTGCTAAGCCCCCCAAAGGGAAGATGTTGACCAGTCTAAAGACAGAAACAAAGAGTGTTCTAAAGGCCTCCAAAAACCTGTTCAGGAGGATTGGTAAAAACTGGGATCCCAAGAAGGCTTAGTGCATTATTTGGAAAGGCAATGGACGCCGAACTGGAGAACATGTCTGTCCTAAAAAGAATTCCCCTAGTGCACCTGTAGCTCCTGCTGCAGTGGTAAGTCTCCAGATGGGATCCCTGGTGTGCCCTATACATGTCAGAAAGCACAGGGAAGCAGCTGTAGTTTCTGAGGGAGGGGTGGATGTGGTTGCCCTGGCTGTGTGGCCCAGTAACCTGGAGAAATACAGAAAACAGCCACATATCAGTGGGATCAAAGTTGAAGCACTGAAGGATACAGTTACAGGCGTCTCCATGGTGACTAAAAAAACTGATATCACCAGAACAATATCTGACTGGTGAGACCTTCACAGTCATCAGTGCGGACAACTAAGCTAAGGTCCATCCCAAGGCAATGGTGTCCTCTTAGAGTTGGGAGGGATTACTGTCCAAAAGAAGGGGGTATCCACTGCAATTTCTGTAGCCTCTCTGCTAGGAAATTATCTGGAATCCTCAGTATAGGCTGAGGTCGAAAAAAATACCCATGCAGCTACGTTGGGTATACCTGAATGGTCCTGTGTGAAAACCTGAGCACAATGCAAAGCCCAGGGGGAAGAAGAGGTGCTGGAGTCTGGAAAAATGGCCCAGCCCTCCAAGAGGAAAGGCAGGAAGTCTGGTCAGCCAGCTTATGAACAGCTATGTATTTGTGGGTCACCTTGTAGGTGGAGGCCAAATTCAACATCTACAACCCAAGATCCAGAAAATTCTGAACTGGGTAGCTCCAACCACCCAGACCCACGTCAGGGTATTTCTTGGCTTGACTGGGTACCACAGGAGGTTTGTGAAGGGGTATGGTACGATTGTGGCACCCCTCACAGAACCAACCTCCAAGAAAATGCCAGAGAAAGTAAACTGGGCAGTGAGCTGCCCAAAGGCTTTTGACACTCTGAAGGAAGCAAAGTGCTCATCACTCATTCTGAAAGCTCCAGACTATTCAAAGCACTTCATAGTGCAGACTGATGCCTCTGAACATGGGATAGGAGCAGTCCTGTTCCAAACCACTGATAATGGCCATGACCAACCTGTCACTTTCATTAGTAGGAGGTTACTCCCCAGAGAGCCATGTTGGAGTGCCACTGAGAGGGAAGCCTTTAGTATGGCCTGGTGCCTGAAAAAGTTGAGACCATAGCTGTTTGGTTCTCACAAACTGCTGAGGTGGTCCATCTTCCTACAGGGAATGTACTTTAGGGTGGAATCCAGTATTTGGGATTGACCATGCCAATGCACATGGCCTTTCCAGGTTTTTCCACTCAGACAACGAAGACTCTCTTGGGAAAGGTTAGTCTCATTCTTTTTCATCTGGGGGAAGAGTGTGTATAGGAAAGTTCCACATTTGACATGGTCACCCCTACTTTTTGCCCGGTAATTAATTGCTGCAATTTTAACTGAAAGTGCACTGGGTTCCTGCTGTCCAGGTCCCCAGTGTCAGATCTCTTTCCCTAAAACTGTGCAATGGTTCTCCAATTGGCAATGCCGTTGGCATCCCTGTAAGTCCATAGCAGATGGTACCCCTGGTACCTAGGGCATGAGTACCAAAGAGGGTCCCCAAGGGCTGCAGCATGTATTGTGCAACCCTCAGGAACCCCTCACCTAGCACAGGCAGACTGCCACTGCATGCTGCGCGGCTTGGTGCAGCTAAAAGTGTGTGTACCATGTCCCCTAACACTGTTCGCAATATATGTAAGTCACCCCTACAGCAGGGATTACAGCCCTAAGGCAGGGTGCATTGTATTACCTTTGTGGGCATATCAGCAAGAGCAGATATGCCCCTGCTATATCTTTGTTGATTTTTAGGCATAGTGAGAGGACAGGAAAGCCATATTAAGTGCATGAGCTTGACACTGGTCAATATGAGCTCCCCAGCTACCTGATGGCTTCACTAAAAATAGGGATGTTTGATATCAAACACCTGGTATTAACAAACCCACTGTGATTTCAGTGATGGATTAATTAATACATGCAGCCAGGGGGCACCTGAGAGGTCCCCCCTGAAAAACCTACCCTTGACCAATGTGCTGGGTGACTAGTTTTAACTTGCTAGCCACCAATAGACAGGTTTCTGTCCCCATGGGCGAGAGCCTCCACTCTCGGGAGGTCACGAACAAAGCCTGCTCTGGCAGGGGTGGTAACACGCCCTCCCAACAGGATGATCTGCAAATCGGCATTCCAAGGCAGGGCACTTCAGAGAGGCTCACGGCCCTTGGTATGCAGATCTGGCTTCCCTTAGTAGGGACATGCCGACCTCCCTGCTCCAGGGCCCATTTGGCACATGGACAGGTGGAAAAGTAAGTAGTCAGAGAGGTGTGTCCACCCCTCAGGTCAGTCCCACCTCTAAGGTGAGCTGCCTGATGTGGACACAACATTTAGAAATCTGCCATATTGGTGATAGCTGAATTAGGAACTCTGGGACAGAGTTATGCCCACTTCCCACAAGACGTGGTCATATAGGGGGCGTGCTGACCCCAAGTGGAAGTAGTCCATTGGCTACTACCCTACACTCCCCTGAACATCCCTAAATTCAGTATTTAAGGAAGCCTCTGGCACCAGGAAATCAGATCCTCGTCATCCAGCTACTGAAACTTCCAAAAGCATGCCAGACTTGACCCCTGGATAAGGAAAACCCTTGAAGTAGTGGAGCTGCTCCACTACATCCTTGCAGGCACCAAAACACTGAAGAGGACTCCGGACCGCCAAAACCTGACAGCTGGACAGCACCATTGCACCTGTGCACCTTAGCCTGATTTGAAGTGGGCCAATGATGCCAGTGTGGTCCACAGCCTGTCCAGAGACAAAATTCATCGTGGGTTTCCCCACTGCAACCTTCACACCGACGCCTGCAGCCTGTTTGTGCAGGTCCCCTCAACCACGACCGCCTCTACTGACAGAAACCAGGCAGTCCACTGCACCCGGACACCTCAGACCAAGGAGAAGATGACCACCGGTCTTGCCTGCGTCTCCAAAACTTGTGAGACTTGAGCCCACTTGTTAGTTCCAGCAAACTGGTTCCCCAGCCTGTTTCTGTGAGCCACGGGTGACGGAAACCTGTTGGCCCAAGAACCCTCTGCATCAGGACACCTCCGTGCCAAGGAGAAGAGGACCACTGGTGCCCCTACATCCCCGTGCATCACAAGAATTGAGTCAACTTGGCGGTTCACCCTGATTGCCCCCCCCCAATCCTCACATGCAGCATCTTTTTCCTGGACCTATCCCCATTGACCTAAATGGGGCACCCAACGCTGAACTGCCCCACTGCACCCTGCCGCCCCAATGCCACCCGAGGTGACCTGCTAGTGTGGCGTAGGACCCTGCCCCATATTTACCTTTAGTCCGGAAGACTGGTCCTGTAAGTTGCTGTGGAGTAACTGTTTGCCGTACATATTTTCTCCCCCATAGGGTAACACTGCAGCTTCTGAAAATTGCACAATCGACTTTTCAAACCTGTGATCATTTCTATTGCAAAACATACTTGCCTGACTGTATTGATTTTGGTGCCTGATCATATAAAAACATACTTGCTATTTCTGTAAACTGGTGTGGAGCTACTTCTTGAATCATGTGTCTCATTTTTTGACTGGGTGCCTATGGTAAATGTCTAACACTCCTCTCTGATAAGCCTAATGCCGCTCAACCACACTACCCTCTAATAGAGCATCTTGCGATTGCTAGAGCAAGCCCCTGTCCACTAATAGGGGAACATCTCAACTCTTTACACAGTATATATCATTTTGATATACTATATAAAGAGCCAGCTTCCTATAATATGCTCCATTACACTACTGTACAGAAGACTACAAATCAAAGACATGGTTAATAACAAGAGTTGGCAAAGTCAACAGGTCTGGCATAGGCTTCCAGCCTTTTGACTCTGTCAATGCTTGTTTTGTTGTCATGGTTTTTTGTAAAACGTTATTGCTGAAGGAGCTGCTGAACCCTCATACTATACAAAAGAGATTGGCTGAAAGTGAAAATATGTTTTTGGGCGGAAAAAGCACATATGTCATACTAAGTCCTGGCACTGAAGGAACTACTTTCCGGGCACTTCCTTGCTAAAGAACAAACGTCACTCGCAGTGAAATTAGCCAATGGGTGAAAGAGGTGTGCTATTCCCATTGCCCCATGATGGATGCTACAGTGGGTGGACAAGATGTGAATAAAACAAATAGAGACCAATGGATGAAGAGAGATAGTTGAAAGTTCCTGAAAGTATAATTTTAGAAAATCAAAAGGTCTTGGCTAACACCATACCTAAAAACTGTACAAAACACAAGCATCCCAACAAATGATCTGGTGTTTATGCACAATGACTACTCATATCCATAATAAATTAGCATGTGGTCTGTACTATGTTCCATTAGACACAATCTTTTGAATAAAATGTAACATACACCATACATCCAACATACACTTTGAGGGATCAATCAATTACTCCCATATGACATAAATGCAAAAAAAGCATAATGCCATAATATGTATGAGATGATTTATTTGAACAAAATTCCATAAATACTTGACATCAATACAAAAACAAAGTGCTCTAAAGAAAAAGTGAAATGTCACAGTGTGTCTAAGTTGTGGTCACTGGTGATATTAGATAACAACTCAATCAAATACATCTTGTTGCTGTTCATGCTTGTCAAACATGTCATTACATGGATTCAAAACTGACCCACAGCATAAATAATTTCAAAGAGTAGTTCAATAATAGAGATAAAGTCGACATTTCGACCCATATGAAACCTTGAGTTATACAACGGTCTTCACCAGGACCTCAACATTGAGCCATTCCCCTATCCAAATGGAATAATATGCCACCAGGGCAGAGACTGGGTTGGGCAGTAAGGGAAACACTTCACCCAATAATGTACTGTATATAAAGGGGTCCAAAGATCCCCTGTAAGCTTGTGCACTCGAACTCAAACAAATGCAGAAAACAGAAGCAGTTGTTTCACATTTGTAAAGCATGAGTTGTGTAATATAGTCTTATATACTATCTAAGATTTTGGTGACATTCCCAAACACTCACTTTTTCACTTTTAGGCTGTGTGATTTATTTAGTCATTACTGGACAACAATAGACAACTACCATTTTGTATCATCAACATATATAAACTTTCAGGTTCAGCAAACAAATGTGCAAATCTTTTAATACATTAAAGTGAAAATCAGTTAACCCTACAGTACTATACCAGCCACAAATATAGCGGCATGAGTGCACTGAATTTCAACAACTTCACAGCTGGTTTTAGGTGGGCATGGAAGGCAGGGGAACTGTCTGCAAACAAACAACAGAGATATATTTAACACACAATTAGATTGCTCTCATTGAAGCACCAGATACTTCTTTGCATGCATATTAAACTAATTTATTAGATAAAAATATTTTACCAGCTGAAAGAGGACCCACTTAAATATGATATATCTAAAAACCTGTGGAGTATTTGTCTGCCTACAACACTACTCTGATGTAAATTTCCTACCAAATTCATTGTTTTTACATACACATTTAATATTGATATGAGGACAGTCTTCAAATGCTAGAACTTAGTATTGTCTTTGGAACAATTCCCATTAGCTAGCTGAATTCAAGGATCAGTGACTTTCTTATGATTTTACTAATGTTTTCCTATTTTCTATTTATGTCAAGACCAGTTTATCTCTTACAAGTTAATTAGACTGAAGATACACTTACTTATGAAAATCCTCATCATTGATTCTCTCCAGTGCCTTAAGAACAGCCATTCTAGTGAAAACAGACTGCAGAATGAAGAAAAAAAACACATTTTATAGGTGCCAAGAAAAGAAGGCTTGTAACAGCTCTGCTTCAGAGTCGCTTATACAAATATATTTGTAAATACAAAAGTAACAGAAGTACATCATGGTCATTAAATAGGCTTTCTACATAATGTACACATTTCATGGTAACCTTTTTAAGAGCTGCTGAGTGAAAATACATAACTCTATAAAATGTTTGAACAAGGCCCATGCAACAACTTCATAATATGTTCATGAAAGTTTGCAGGCACTCTGTTGAGTTGTTCCTGAGAGAGTCATAACTTCCAGTTAGAAATCCCCATCTGAAAACATAAGTTGTGTAACAAGTAGAAAGATAAGGTAGACCACCAGTGTGTTGAAGAATAGTCCCACAACTCATTGGCCTGCAGGGACCCTTCCCTTAGAGACACATGAAGGAGTGAAGTCAACACTCTAATTTAATTAAACAAAAAACAAGTGTTTGAGGTCTGAGAGTAAGGTAATGATTTTAAATCTTATGTTGCCTGTTTAATGTTGTTTTCAATTATTCACACAAAAAAGTCCATAAGGTTTCCAATTCCAATGTATTTTGATGTAGCGATTCACATCGAAAATGTGTTAATCTTTGCAATAATGGAAGAACTAGTCTGATTTAGAAGTACAATTGAGTCTGTGGGGTAATGTTTTAAACATACGTGGGGAGCTTTGAATGCTACACTTACATGAGGCAGAAAAATCTCTGGCTAAGGTAGGGCAGGAAGTTTAGGATGGGAGGGAATAAAACTGTTGGGCTGCTAGCTTCCGGGTTAAAGGGAAACACAAACATATAATTTGAACACAACTTTTAAAAATGCACAGCAGTATTTTCTTGATTAGTTTCAAATTAATAAGTAAATAGGAAGGAGTGAATATGGGAATGTGCACCAGTGAATGTGGAAGATTATTTTCGGCAAGAAGGATCAGAGGACCACTGAAGACTTCATGTATAAGGAAAGCTTTTCCTTAATAGGGTTAACATTAAATAGTTTGATCACATCTGAATCCTTCCTTAAATGATACACACTACAAATCATTCTACATGTGTTCAATCTAGTAGACGAAGAATACAAAGTTTTGCTTGCAAATAACTTTGCAAGCATGCCAAGAAGACATCTTACAGAGCAGTGTTTTTCCTACTGGTGGATATTTGAGAATCAAAGTACTGTGTGAAAAAATACTTTTCAAGGCCATTGCTAGAAACCCCCATTTACCCTTTTAAAATATATTTTTATTTGTATTTTGTTATTGCACAACACAGCGGAAAGCCTCGCAGTCATTCCATCGAGGGTCCTGCTTGCATGTAATTTCTTCGTATTGCTTGCTTTTTCTGTGACAATCTGTAAAAATTCTTTAGAACTGAATGGGGGGGGGGGGCATTTTAAAGGATTACTTTTTAAAATTGGTTTTAGCTGTGATTTTTACTTTTTTATTTGGCACATCGTACATTGTTTCTTTTCCTGGTTCTTGAGAAGCACATATAGAGATGTTATTTTGGTTTTGGGCGCTCTAGTCTTTTTTAGGAAATCTTACTTAAACGGGCCATTGACGCAGATGCGCAGCAGATAGCCTTGCAGTCATTCCATCGAGAGTCCTGCTTGCATGAAATATCATCGTATCACTTGCTTTTACTGTGACAAATATGTAATAATTCCTCAAAATTGAACGTGGGAGGCATTTTGAAATATTACTTTTTTAATTGGTTTTAGCTTTGATTTTTACATTTTTATTTGGCACATCACACTTTGTTTTTCTTCCTGGTTCTTCAGAAGCACATCTATAGCCACCATTTTGGTGTTGGGCGCTCTAATCTTTTTTTGTGAATATTTAACAGGCCAATCGCTTGGACGAGCACAGCGGGCGCGCTGCTGGAGCACTGAAGGCATGCCAAAAGCAAGCCCGTCTGCAATTGGATCGTGACCAGCACCAGCCACTCTGCCCCTTTTACACCAGGTAATTACTTGTCAGCAGAATTTTTAAAAGCTTCCAATAAGCCTCTCTTGCATTGTGATATTATTATTCCATCTTCAAATATTGAAGGCCCTTTTTCCTGTATTAAATGCAAAGCATGTTTTAGTGCTTTATACCTACCACCTTCGATGGTGACACCGGCTCACAAAGAAAGGGCAATCCATAGCGGCCTTATCAATGCTCGCTTCCTCAGTAAACATGCCTAGGAAGTTCATGATACTATGACAGACCTTAGAATTTTTTGTGTATAACTGAATCTTGGCTGAAAGATTGGTGCAATCCTAACACTGCCTTTGCCCTCCATTTGGGGGACACCACTGTAAGGCAAGATAGACCTGGACTACAAGGAGTAGTCTGGCCATTATTTTTAGGAAGACCCTTCAATGTGAAAGTTATGATCTCGGCTTCCTGGAGGGGGCTGAAAGCCTAAGGTTTTGTTTTTCGCAGGCAGCTTAATTTACCGTCCACCTGGTTCAGGATCTACATTTCAGGCTTCCTGTGGTGGAGCTTTGACTCCTTTGGTGCCTTCTTACACAAATGTCACCATTATGGGAGACTTTAACTTTTATTTAGCATGCTTTGATGATCTTGAAGTATGCAATTGTTTTGACAAGTTAAGCATCATAGGACTGCATCAACTGGTCGCAGATCCTACAGATAATGCAGGTCATACTCTTGAGTGTATCTGTTCTGATAATCTGAAATTATTTGTAGAAGCTACCGTACTGCAAATTTGGTCGGCCCATATGTTAATACCGTTTAAAATTATATTGGAACAAGGTAGCTCTTCTCAATACACTGCAGCCTCGCGTCCCTCTACAATCTATATGTGGGTTAAGTTGTTAATGGATGCCAGACTCCCTACGACCTTATCGAACTCCACCGCCGCCCTGCAAGGTCAAACTGTCACCGATGTGGAGACTTTTAATAGGTGGATCGCCCAAAGGGCCAATTTATTAGCCCCAGTAAATCCCCAAAAGAGAAGCCTAAATCTTCGCTCTCATTCCTGGTTCAATCAGATCTTAGTAGACCTACATTTGCTTTGTAAACAATCGGAAAGGAAATGCTGCAATGCCTATGATCTTGAGGACTTGCAGTAATTTAAAATAGCACTGAAAGCTTACCACAAGCAGATTAAGATGGCCAAAAAGGTTTATTTCTCTAGTTAAATTGCAGAAGCTCAAGGTGATCAAAAACTGATTTTTAGATCTCCAATTCCTTCTTAAAAGCTAAGGAAAGGGAAAGCGATATCCCACCCGCCCAAGTACTATGTAATCAGAGCTCCTCTTTTTTTTATAAGATACGGTCCATCCAAAGTGACTTCAACACTCCCACATTCTTTTTGAATGATTCAATGAATGGTGAGCCCTCAACAGTAGGAACCAGAACTCTACTAGCCTTCCAAGAAATTTCAATAGCCCAATCGTGCCAGGCTATTATGTCCTGTAAATCAGGATCACCCAATGACCCTTGTCCTCCCAGGGTCCTTCATAAGGTTGTGGACATAGTGAATCCCCCCTGGTTAATGAGATTATGAACACTTCCTTAGTTACAGCAATGGTACAGGCAGATTGGAAGTTGGCAGTAGTTACACCTTTGAAAAAGAAGCCCCTCGCAGACCCAACTATATTGTTAAACCTGCGCCCAATCTCATTACTTCCTGCAATGTGTAAAATGATTCAAAAGTTGATTAATGACCAACTAATCACATGTTTAGAAAATGCTGATGAGCTTCATCCACGGCAGTCAGGTTTCTGCCCCAAGCATTCCACTTAGTCTGCACTACTGAAAATTGTGGACAGTCTTACATTTACTTTGGATGCCGGTATGGATGCAGTGTTGATTTTGTTAGCCTTATCCACTGCAATGGACACTATTTCTCACAATATTTTACTCCATTGCATCAAAGAGCGTGCCGTTGCCGGATCGGCCCTCTTGGATACAATCCTTTGTGGGAGACCGCAGACAAAAGGTCGTGTTAGACCCTTATTTGTCTGCAGAAGGAACAGTAACCTCAAGAGTGCCACATGGCTCATCATTGAGTACTGTTCTTTTTAACATCTATATGGCCCCTCTAATCTCATCTTTCGGTATAGACACCATTTTGTATGCAAATGATACCCAGTTGACACTATCGCTGGATAAGGCATCACTAGGGTCAGAGTTTAATTTTTAAAATTGCCTAACTGCAGTCATTCAGTGGATGGAAGATAATCATCTGAAATGCAACACTCAAAAAATGGAGATCATGTGGTTGGGTAGGGCAAACGTTTTCACCTCAGTCGAAGGGTGGCGAGGCTCAGCCCTTTGTTCTCTAGTCACTGTGGAGGTGGTTAGGAATTTAGGAGTGAAATATGACTCCCAATTGCCTTTCTAGCCACAGGCCCTTGCTGTTGCAGGCACATGCTTCAATTGAATAAATTACTTGAGGAACTTTTTTGACTTTCTGCCTCCGACAGCCAGTGCGCTCATCTCCTCCAGGCTGGATTATTTTAACAGTCTTTATAGCGGAACTACAAAACAAATTATGAGGAAACAATGTTTTCCAGCATGCAGCTGCCAGATTGGTTCTTAAATTACCAAGAAGTTCATCTGTCTCAGCAGCCTTAAAAACTCCAATGGCTGCCAGTGCATAAGAGGGTCATATTTAAAATTATTCTGATGACTTTTAGAACCTTCAAGGCAACTGGGCCTACATTTTTAACATCAAGGTTCATCCGTTACACCAAAAGTAAAACCCGGAGGTCCTCCCTGGCAAATTTGCTCAAACCTCTTGCTTTTAGATTAAGAACCACAGGAGGCAAATCTTTTACAGGTTTAAGGAATAAGGCCTGGAACAATCTCCCCATTCACTTAAGGTTCACTGATTCAAAATTTACTTTTAAAATCAGTTAAAACCCTGGATTTTTGGAATCTCTGACACACACTGTTATCCCCTTATCCTTTAAGCTACTGAAGTGATCCAGGTGTGATTGTCATGCATTGACTAGGATGGCAGGCATTTGTTTTCCGCTATAGCACCAGGGTGCGCCTTTGGGGGTGGTAGTCTGCGCTTAACAATTCAACAAATTCACATTGTATTAGTGTGCTCTGCACAAGTAATGTTGCTAGAAACAACTGTCAAAAATTAAACATAGCATCTAGATTGCTAGGCACATCTATAGCAAGCACAAATATCTCATTTACAGTGATATTCAGTATGACTAAGTATGATTCAGTATGAATAGTGCAAGACAGCTAACCTTTGCGTTTACACTGTTGTTTTATCTTCTGTCATAAGTTAGAAGCTATTCAATTATTTCCCTGATAAAATGTCCTAGACTCATTCCATCATGAGAAATATACTGTTCTGAGACCAAAAGAGAAATGTTACTGTTAAAAGTGTATAATTATATTCCTCTCATGTCTACTGCTGCAATATAAAATGAACACTGTGGCACAGTTCTCTTGTGCTAAAAATACATGATTTTATTTAAATGTATAAAGGGCATTCATTTATTCAAAGCCATATGTTTTTGCAGTTTTAAGTAGAGTGTAATTGCTGTTGCGTTACAAGGCAAAGTCACTGGGGCTAGTGGACAAATCAGGAGTTTGAGTTTTGCCTGTTGTTTTGGACTGTATTATGCTTAGTTACACCAAAAAGAAGATAATAGATGGGAATAGATTATCGTGGATAAAGCTAATATGCAAATAACATTTACTTATAATACTATATCATTAACTATTCTTTATTACTGTAGCTTGAACTGTGATTCTGCAAATAAATGACAGTGTGTTAGAGCCTGGAGTACACAATATATCTTTGTGAAACAATATACATCCTATTTAATCCCTTCGCTGCCAGGCCGTTCCCCTCTCAGGTGCCCAGCCTTTTTTGGCTATTTGGGGCAGTTCTTGCTTAGGCCATCATAACTTTTTGTCCACATAAGCTACGCATGCCAAATTTGCATCCTTTTTTTCCAACATCCTAGGGATTCTAGAGGTATCCAGAGTTTGTGGGTTCCCCTGAAGGAGACCACGAAATTAGCCACAAAACAGCAAAAAATTTGTTTTAAAAAAAAAAACAAAATGGGGAAAGGGCTGCAGAAGAATGCCTGTGGTTTTTCCCCAGAAAATGGCATCAACAAAGGGTTTGCAGTGCTAAAATAACAAGCTTCCCAGCTTTCAGGAACAGGCAGACTTGAATCACAAAACCACATTTTTCAACACAATTTTGGCATTTTACTGGGACATACCCCATTTTTACTATTTTTTGTGCTTTTAGCCTCCTTCCAGTTAGTGACAGAAATGGGTGTGAAACCAATGCTGAATCTCGGAAAGCTAAACATTTCTGAAAAGTAGACAATAATTCTGAATTCAGCAACGGGTCATTTGTGTAGATCCTACAAGGTTTTCCTACAGAAAATAACAACTAAAATAAAAAAATATTGAAACTGGGGTGAAAAAAACAAACATTTCTCTCCACGCTTTACTCTGTAATTTTTTCCTGTGATGTCAGATTTTTTAAAGCAATATTCCCTTACGTCTGCTGGACTCTTTTGGTTGTAGGGATATATAGGGCTTGTAGGTTCATCAAGAACCATAGGTTCCCAGAGCCAATAAATGAGCTGCACCTTGCAATGGGTTTTTATTCTATACCGGGTATACAGCAATTCATTTGGTGAAATATAAAGAGTGAAAATTAGGTATCAAGCAAACCTTTGCATTTCCAAAATGGGCACAGGATAAGGTGTTGAGAAGCAGTGGTTATTTGCCCATCTCTTTTTACATTGAAAACTGATGTGTTTTTTTGCAAAGTGCCTAGCTGTGGATTTTGATCTCTAGCTCAGGCGGCACCTAGGAAAACCTACCAAACCTGTGCATGTTTTAAAACTAGACACCTAGGGGAATCCAGGATGGGGTGATGTGTGGGGCTTTCACTAGGTTCTGTTACCCAGAATCCTTTGTAAACCTCAAAACTTTGGCAAAAAACACTTTTTCCTCACATTTCGGTGACAAAACGTTCTGGAATCTGAGAGGAGCCACAAATTTCCTTCCACCCAGCCATCCCCCAAGTCTCCCAATAAAAATGGTACCTCACTTGTGTTGGTAGGCCTAGTGGCCGCAACAGGAAATGCCCCAAAACACAACGTGGACACATCACATTTTCCCAAAGAAAACAGAGCTGTTTTTTGCAAAGTGCCTAGCTGTGGATTTTGGCCTCTAGCTCAGCCGGCACCTAAGGAAACCTACCAAACCTGTGCATTTTTTTTAAAAACTAGACAGCTAGGGGAATCCAACATGGGGTGACTTGTGGGGCTCTCACCAGGTTCTGTTACCCTAGTCCTTTCCAAACCTCAAAAGTTAGCCAAAAAACACTTTTTCCTCACATTTCGGTGACGGAAAGTTCTGGAATCTGAGAGGAGCCACAAATTTTCTTCCACCCAGTGTTCCCTCAAGTCTGCCAATTAAAATGGTACCTCATTTGGGTGGGAAGGCCTAGCACCCGCAACAGGAAATGCCCCAAAACACAACGTGGACACATCAAAGTTTCCAAAAGAAAAGAAACCTGTTTTTTACAAAGTGCCTAGCTGTGGATTTTGGCCTCTAGCTCAGCTGGCACCTAGGGAAACCTACCAAACCTGCCCATTTTTTAGAACTAGACACATAGGGGAATCCAATATGGGGTGACTTGTGGGGCTCTCAGCAGGTTCTGTTACCCAGAATCCTTTGCAAACCTAAAAATTTGACCCAAAAAAAAAAAAAAAAAAAAACACTTTTTCCTCACATTTCGGTGACAGAAAGTTCTGGAATCTGAGAGGAGCCACAAATGTCCTTCCACACAGCGTTCCCCCAAGTCTCCTGATAAAAATGGTACCTCACTTGTGTGGGTAGGTCGAGTGCTCGCAACAGGAAATGCCCCAAAACACAACATGGACACATCACATTTTCCCAAAGAAAACTGAGGTATTTTTTGCAAAGTGCCAAGCTGTAGATTTTGGCCTGTAGCTCAGCCGGCCCCTAGGGAAACCTACCAACCTGTCCATTTTTGAAAACTAGACACCTAGGGGAATCCAGGATGGGGTGACGTCTGTGGCTCTCATCTGGTTATGTTACCCAGAATCCTTTGCAAACCTCAACATTTGGCACAGAAAATACTTTTTTCTCACATTTCAGGTGATAGAAAGTTCTGGAATCTGAGAGAAGCCACAAATTTCCTTCTACCCAATGTTCCCCCAAGTCTCCCGATAAAAATGGTACCTCACTTGTGTGGGTAGGCCTAGTGCCCGCAGAACGAAATGGCCCAAAACACTATCTGAACACATCAAAAAGATCAAATGCAAAACTACCTGTCTTCGTGGGGGTTTAGTTGGGTGGGAGGGCAGGAGGGAGCGGGCACCTGCGTTTTAGGGCCTGGGCTCAGCAGCCATACAGGGAAACCTACCAAACCCAGACATTTCTGAAAACTAGACATCCGAGGGAGTCCAGGGAGGTGTGAATTGCGTGGATACCCCAGTGTTTTCTTACCCAGATCCTCTGCAAACCTCAAATTTAGCTAAAAAAAAATAACTTTTTCCCCACATTTCTGTGTGGGATCACCGCACCAGGACAAATTTCCTACCACCCAATGTTCCCCTCAGTCTCCTGGGAAAAATGATACCTCAACTTGTGTAGGTGGGCCAAATGCCTGTGACAGCGAGGAGCCAAAACATGTCAAAATTGAGGGGGAACCAAAGCGATTCCAAAACTGGAGTATGAAAAAAAACATTTTTAGGCTGACAAGTGGGGTAGAATTTTTATCGGTATAGATGAGACAATGCTGGGTGGTAGGAATTTTGTGAATTCCTGCTGATTCCGGAAGGTTCCATCACAAAAATGTGGGGAAAATGTGTGATTTCAAGCAAAGTTGCAGGGCATTGTGGGTAAGAAAATGGTGTAGGTCTTGTGGATTTTTCTACATGGCAGCGTCCAAAGTCCAAGAAGTGCAGCCCTCACCATTCAAAGTGGGACGATTTTGAGAGTTAGCCAAGCTCTCATGTCCCAAATGTAAAAACAAAGACCCAAAATAATCAAATGTCCTCTTGCTTGATGTGGGATAAGATGTTTTAGTGTGCGGGGGAGAGCTGAAAGACTGTTACCCCCTTCAGTTGGGGTGGGGACATAACCATGCCCATACTGGTTGGTAGCCGCCACCCTACTATGTATATATTTTTTTTAATTCCCTGGCATCTAGTAGGCTTTCTGCCCCCCGGGGTGTGTATCGGGGGTAACTGCCCCATCTGCCCACAGTTGGGCAGAACAACTTTGGCCCCATTTATTTGGGGTGAGGGTATGGCCATACCCCCAGCCTCTTATTTTGAAAGTAAGATCTTGACTGGTCTCTGGTGGGCAAATGGGCCTTCCAAAAATAGGCTGATCTGCCCCTCTCCTTTCATGCCTCTCTCGCCCCCTCCACGTGATCGGAGGTGAAATGCTTTTGCATTTATCCTCTGATCTGTGCTGGAAGCTTCCAGCGTGGGGGGATAGGCCTCTGATGAGGTCAGCGCACTGATGTCATCAGACGCCACGAGCAGGGAAGGGGGTGGTTTGGGAGGGCAGGGTGGATGGGGAAGCAATTCCCCTTCCATCCCTGCCTGGGGGGGTGGGGGGCAGGGGAGCGCTAGCACTTTCCCCGAGGGCCCCTATCTGCCTGTAACGGTTACGTCCTGGGCACCTGAGCGGTGCTGGCCGGGATGTAACCGTTACGTCCAGGGCACCCAAGGGGTTAATACTTTGATTCAGTTTAGGAGTTTGTGGTTGACTGCATTCTTTCATTCTTTATAGTATCCAAACAGTTCCTCAAAATCCCATCTACTATTGGCTAAGATTACGGGTTCAGTGTGCTTTATAATGTGCTATTTTCATACTGATGACACTCATGGCGGCCATTGAGCAGCTGGAGCTTGGGTTTCTGATGGTCCAGGTATGTTACTTAGGTACCACAGAGAAATAGACGCTATTATAAAAGCAAATAACAGGGAGTGTATATCTACAACCCATCATCCCTCAGCCCCACACTCATCAACGCACATATGACCCAGCTGGCCAACATTGTCAGATCCCATCTCAATATAATTTTCTATGCAGACAACGCCCAACTCAGCCTCTTACTAATGACCCATCCACCACCAGAACCAACTTCCACAGATGCATGTCAAGCGTCACTAACTGGATGAAGAATAACTGCCTGCAGCTGAACACAGATAAAGAAAAGAACCCTCTTTCTTGACTGTGTTCACTGGGATCCTGCTGACCAGGACCCCAGTGATTATGCTCTCTCCCTTTAAACTTGATTACTTGAACCACATACACCCCACATTTGGCATACTGGTGCCCCAATGTTAGTCCCTAATATATGGTACCCAGGGCATTGTGGTACCAAGTGATCCCCATGGGTTGCAGCATGTATTATCCCACCCGTGGGGTGCCCATGTGAAATGTAACTGCAGGTCTGCCATTGCAGCCTGCATGAAAAGGTGCATGCACCTTTTCACTTCAGGACACTACACAAGGTCACTGTAAGTCACCCCGATAGTAGGCCCTCCTAGCCCAGAGGGCAGGGTTCAATTACCTGTGTGTGAGGGCACCCATGCCATTTTATATGTGTACTGGACAAAGGTCACTACCTATGTTCAGCTACATTATGGTAATGTCGAACCTGGGCACGTCTGGTATCAAACATGTCAGAATCATATCCCAATACTGTTGCCAGTATTGAAAGTATGATTCCATGCACTCTGAGAGTGCTCCTTAGAGGACCACCAGCATTGCTCCTACTAGCCTGCTGGGGTTTTCTGGGCAGCCCAAGCCCAAGCTGCTGCCACCCCTCAGACAGGTTTCGGCCCTCCTGCTGCTTGATCAGCTCAAGCCCAGGAAGGCAGAACAAAGGATTTCCTTTAGGAGAGAGGGGTAACACACTCTCCCTTCGGAAATAAGTGTTACATGGTTTGGGAGCAGTAGCCTCCCCAAGTCACTGGTATGCTTTGAACCGGTTCAGGGACCCCCAGTCTCTGCTATGGCACAAAACTGGACAATGGAAAGGGAAGTGACCACTCCCCTGTCCACCACCCCAGGGGTGGTGCCCAGAGTTCCTCCAGATGTTCCCTGGATTCTGCCATTTTTAATCCAAGGTGGGCAGGGACCTCTGGGAGCATCTGAGTGACCAGGTCGGGCAGGTGACGTCAGAGCCTCATCCTGATAGGTGGTCACCTGGCTAGGAGACCAATCTCCCTTTCAGGGCTATTTAGGAACTTCCTCTGGGGTGGGTCCTCAGATTCGGCTTGCAAGGTTCCAGCAGGACTCCTCTGCAACCTCTACTTTGACTATTAGCCACAGGAACCGCAACTGGACCCTCCAGGAACCGACAATCTGCATCCACAACATATACTTTGCTTGAAACATTGTTTCCATTGCTTCTTCCAGCTTCTGCAAGTCTTCAGTCTGCATGAGAAGGAATCTCTCTTGGAGTGAAGGAGCCACTCTCCTCCATCCGCAGACACCATCTGCAATGTCGACTGGCTGCGTGGATCTACTCTAATCCTGAACTGCGTGGATCCTGCATCACGGGTGGTGGTCTAGAGTGATCTCCTTTGTCCAGTCTACCACCTATCCATCTTTGATGGAGGTAAGCCCTTGCGTTTCCATGCAGGACAGTACCCCCATGCAATACATCTCTTGCAGCTACCAAAGACTGTTGGCATCTCCTCCAAGGGATCTTCAGGCTCCGTGTAGCCCCAGCCTCCAGCACTCCTTCCTGCGACACACAGCCCTCTGCGTGCTTCTCCTGCGGCATGGGACCCTTCTCCAGTTGTGCTGCGGGGGCTCGTCTACGACTCCTGGTTCCTCTTCCAGTGGTTCTCCTGTGGGGGCTGTCTTTTCTTCTGTGGACTCTCTGCCTTGCTGAGGGTCCTCCTCAGGACTCCGCCCATGGGTTGAGTACTCCTGGACCTTGCTGGTCCCCGGCAGCTCACCTTTAGCTGCACCGCGACTTTTGCCTTTGCCAAGGCTTTATTGGTGGCTTTTCCACGCCACAGACAGACTGCAGTCCTCCATCTGGCGTGGAAAGTCGACTGCATCCTCAAGGACTCTTCACGGGCTCCAAGGCTGCATCGATGACTGTCTTCGCCCTACTGTCGACCAACTCCTGCAACCACAGATGGATGGGTAGTGGCTCCTGCCACCACCAGACACTTCTGCGACTTCTGGACTTGGTCCCCTCCTTCCACAGGTCTTACTCTTCAGGAATCCACCGCTGGTTTCTTGCAGTCTTGTCTGGGTGTTGCAATATCTTATTTTTAATCCTTTTGGGTGGTTTGGGGGAAAATTCAGTAACTTACTCCTTTATTTCTAGTCACTGGGGGGCACTGTGGTACTTACCTTTGGGGTTTCCTAGTTCCCCCAGCTCCCCTCTACAAATTCCACTTACCTAGGTGGGGGTCCTGCATTCACATTCCATTTTTTTAGTATACGGTTTTGGGCTCCCCCTAGGGTCACTACTGTCTATTGCTATTTGCAATGTTTTCTATTGATTTCTATGCCTATTTCTGATTACTGGTGTACATATCTAGTGTGTTACTTACCTCCTATTGGCGGGTTGCCTCACTAGAACTTTTTGGTAACTGTGTCACTAAAAGAAAGTACCTTTCAGTGTTTTCTTTCATGTGTGTAAGTGCTGTCTTGCTACAGTGGTATTGCATGAACTTTGCATGTCTTCAAGATAAGCCTTGGCTGCTCATCCAGAGCTACCTCTAGAGAGCCTGGCTTCTAGACACAGCCTACACTACACTAATAGGGGGTACCTAGTATTACGAGTAAGTACCTTAGGTGCCCACCACACACCAGGCCAACTTCCTACTACAGACAAGACGGAAGTACTGATCTTTGGCAATAGCAGCAACACATGGAACGACTCCTGGGGGCCATCAGACCTAGGGCCCGCACCCACTCGCTCCAACCATGCCAGAAAACTCAAAATCCTCATTGACAAAAAGCTCACCATGAAATCACAGCTCACTGCCGTCTCCTCTGCCTGCTTCCTCACTTTGTGCATGCTACGTAAGATCTTCAAGTGGGTAATCTACACAAGAGGCCCACCGTGACAGAAGCCCTCATCACCAGCCAACTCGACTACGGCAAAGCTCTGTACATAGGAATCACCGCACACCTCCTACATAGACTTCAGAAGATACAGAACGCTGCAGTGAGGCTCATCCTCAACCTTCTCCGACGAACCCACATCACACCTGACTTCAGGCAATGCTACTGGCTTCCCGTACAGAAGAGATGCCAATTCAAGCTGTTGACCCACGCACACAAGGATCTACAAATCAAGGACCTGCGTACATTAACCACTGCCTGAACTTCCACCAACGATCGAGAAGACTTTGCACTGCCTCCCTTACCCTTGCCATAATCCCCACTTCTACGGAGGCAGAAGTGTAGGACGCTCCTTCTCTCGCATTGCAGTAAAAACCTCGAACAGCCTCCCCACACACCTCAGGACCATCACCTCACTCCTGGAATTCTGAATGGCCCTCAGGACATGACTGTTCGAATAAGTCTCCAGCACCTGCAATCGCTTGGATACCCTACTCAGTGATTAGCCACGCTTTATAAATCCTGATTGACAATCACTAACACAGTACAGAAATGGATCAAACTTCCCCTCACCGTGGCTGGCAGAACTGCCCTCATGAAAATGGTTCTGCAGAAATAAGTGTATCTATTTAAAAAAAATATTCCGATTCCCATACAAAGAGTCTTTGTCACTCACTTGCAGGGACAGGGAAACAACCATGCATTGGCTGGTCCAAGCTACAGAAACTATATGATCGAGGTGGAATTGGCGTACCAAATCTTTAACTCTACTAATCGGTGGCACAGGCCCACTTCACTCAACACAGGATATATAATGTACGTAGGGCCCCACATGAGAATTAGGAGGGTGGGCTGGCAGACCCTGACACCTTACAGGCCAAACTGCACTGTAGACTGAGCTGATTGAAAAGATCGTCACAGTGAGGTGCGTCGGATGGGCTCTGGCACAGGTCACAGAATACAAGGTAGAATAGAAGGTATTCTGGGGCAAGATTGAAGGTCAGGGTGTCAACGATATCCAGCAGTGCTTTTCTGCCACTGTTGCAAGTCTTGGCACTCGCCAGTACTAGGGCCCCCATGGGAACGCTCTAGTCAGTCCAACAAGGAGCGCCAAGAGGGTCCAGGCCAAGCAAGATCACGGCTGTCCACAATAGTGTCAAGGATGGCCTTTCTAGCCACAAGTCCCACGAGCAAGTGATGAGAAAAAAGGTGGGTTGATAAAGCAAAGGGTGTGCCAAGGCCAGCCAGGAATGTCCAACCACACCCTGGCACCATCCAGGGACTGTACCAGAGCTGCTGTTGGATCTCCTTAATAGCAGTCAGATTCCCGATGAGGCCCTGGATATTAGTCCAGACCTTCCCTATGGGTTCTAAGTGGTGCGAACGCTGCCAATGTGGGATAGATTTTGACAAGGGCCACTGTCTAGTCTGCTGCCATGACCCTCACGCAGCTCATACTGTACTTGTGCTGCCTGCAGACTGACAATCCATGTGCTTACAGTTGCCGGTAAGCACGCTGTAGGTCCCAGCTGACGTGTGGCCCTTCTTCAAGCACCCCCCACCGTCAGATTCCATTGGCGCAGATATGTGACTGGGGGTGAGTGTTTGCATTGTTCAGCACTCAGTCCATCATCCTTTTGTGTTACTAAAGTTGCCCTAAGTGGGAAGGGTATGCCCAGACGTGGGTCCCTTGCTCACTGTGCCACTGGATTCAAGCTAGCCTGGCTGATGAAGGGTGAAACCCTGAAACCGGTCCCAGGATGCTTGTTTCTGGTCCAGTGAGGACCTGGCTTGGCAGTTCGGGCTGGACTGTTCCCATGATGGAACAGGGTCAAGACTGATTTGCATATGGCTGGGTCCAAACTGGGGTGGCAAGGTGAGCAAAAGAACGCTGGATTAATCCCAGATCTGTGACTGGGGGTGAGTGTTTGCATTGTTCAGCACTCCGTCCATCATCCTTTTGTGTTGCTAAAGTTGCCCTAAGTGGGAAGGGTATGCCCAGACGTGGGTCCCTTGCTCACTGTGCCACTGGATTCAAGCTAGCCTGGCTGATGAAGGGTGAAACCCTGAAACCGGTCCCAGGATGCTTGTTTCCGGTCCAGGGAGGACCTGGCTTGGCAGTTTCGGCTGGACTGTTCCCATGGGGGAACAGGGTCAAGACTGATTTGCATATGGCTGGGTCCAAACTGGGGTGGCATGGTGAGCAAAAGAACGATAGATTAAACCCATATCTGTGACTGGGGGTGAGTGTTTGCATTGTTCAGCACTCCGTCCATCATCCTTTTGTGTCATGAAAGCAAATGGCCAAGTTCAGCAGAGCCATTCGAGGTTGTTTATGAAACGCAGGCGGCAAAGTGCAGCAAAACTTGCTTGAGGTTGTTGATGAGAGCGGGCGGCAAAGTGGCTCGTGGTTGTTGATGAAAGTGGGCGGCAAAGTACAGCCAAGCCACTCGGGGTTGTTGATGAAAGCGGGCATCAAAGTACAGCATAGCCGCTCTGGTTTGTCACTGAAATCAGGCGGCAAGGTCCAACAAAGCCACTCGGGTTGTTGAAGAAAACGGGTGGCAAAGTATTGAAAAGCCATTCGTTCTCACTCTGGGGCAGGTGGATGAGTCCTGGGCTACCGGGCAGAGATCAGCAGGCAGCAGCGCGGCACAGCTTTTCCTGGGAATAGTCAATCCTGGCAGAGTGGCAATCCTGACACACATCAGTGTTTACTCTTGCAGCATTTCCTTGAGTCCAGAAGTGTACTGATTTGAGTTGATCGGAGACCCAGTACTTATACTAGAAAATGCTTTTGATGTGGGGGATGACTTCAGAAGGTTTCTGTGAAGTGCACAGGTTCCCCCTTTGAGCTAAGCCCCAGCTCCAGACTATCAGTGGGAGGTAATCAGCCCCTTTATGAGGGTCGCCCACTACCCTTTGAGATGCAAGTGGGAGCTCTCCCCAACCTCCTCCCCAGGAAGACCCATCACTATGCAGATGAATTCAGATGTAGCTGAGTAAACTGTGTTGTGGGTGTCTGAAGGGAATGTACTAGTGTAGCTGGCACCTATCCCTAGCCAAACATATATTGGAGATAGTCTGTAGGCACCCAGGGCAGTGAGAGCAGAGAAACGCCTACTTTCTAAAAGTAGCCTTTCTAAAATAGCAATAATAAATCCGCCTACACCATATAGAGAATTTATTATTACCATTCCAATGGTACTAAACATGATGTAGCTACACCTTTCAGATCAGGAAATACAGCTTAAAAGTTTCATAAGGAATTCCCAATGTTGGCCTATGAGAGGGGCAGGCCTTACAATAATGAAAAACTACTTTGGGAGTTTTTCATTACCAGTTCATGAAAAACTTAATTTCATGAAAAACTTAAAAGTGCATGTGCTGCCTTTCACTTACACTGCACCATTCCCTATGGACTACCTACAGCCTATTTTAAGGGTGACTGATATGCAAGAAAAAGGGGGCCTTTAAGGCTTGGCAAGAGGTTTCAAATGCCAAGCCCAGGAGTGGGAAAGGGTGGGGGATACCGAGACTGCATGCACAGGCGCTGCTGTGGCAGGCCTGAGACATGTTTACAGGGCTACTTAAGTGGGTGGCACAAGCAGTGTTGCAAGTCCACTAGTAGCACTCAATTTACAGATCCTGGGTATACAGTATACCACCTTACAAGGGAAAACACATATAAATTAAATATGCCAATTGTGGATAGACCAATGTTACTATGTTTTAGGGGAGAAACACTTTACTGCTGCTAACCAGTGCTTGAGTCCTAAGGCCAACCAAAAGATACAGCAACAAAACAGGAGGTAAAGGCAAAAAATATGGGGGAAGACCTTTCTAAGGATGCCAGGCCTAACAGTGACCATGTCAAAAAAGGGCACTTTCCTACAGCTATGTACAGAGACTTTACCACTAGCTGCAAGCCCTCTGGACTCCTAGGGGCAGGGAATACGTGGCTGACCTAGATACAAGCGATCACTCAGAACAGATATCAGAGCTTATGGTTTGATTAATAATTTTAAAGAAGGGAACTGGACCCCTTGAAATTTTTGGTGGAGGGACAAAACCTCTGCCCAAGCAAAACATGTACTCCTGGCTCCCAACATAAGGGAGAAGCCACGGCCCCACTCTAGTGATGCTCAATAATTGTCAAGCCGTAATATAACAAGCATTTGCAATGCAATGGGTCTTGCGTTTGCTCGAGTTAGAGCTATTAACGTTGTAAATTCCTTACTCGACTTTTCTTGCCACATAAATTGAAAATGAAAAGTAAAACAGTTGACAGAAACAAGTCAGTACAAAGCACCATGGCCACCAAGAGCTTGAGAGTTATTGACTTCCTGCTCCAATGTCTAGAAAGGATCGCAGCTGGGATTAAAGGCAAACCAAAACCGAAGGAGAGGCCATCACACGCTGTAACAGGAGGAAGCGTGACATAGTGTGATGGCCAACAAAAATTTTCACTTGGGGAAATCTCCTGGGAGTGAACTCAGCACACAAAGGAGGGACATTTCATAAAACGCACCAATTAAAACTAAGTATTTAAGACAAGCACAACAAAGAATGAATAGGAAGAGTGGTTAAAAGCCCATAGAGAGATTACAAGCACCACACTACTTGCGCTCGACCCTAAAAAGGGGAAGATTGTTACCACTCCCACCATCTCTCTGTCCTGTTTATTCTATTTTTGATGTTGCAAGGTATCTGCCATCCAGAACATAATCTCCTAGTCATGCATCTGGTTAAGGAAAGGATGTCTGGTGGGTGAAGATCACATATCTTCTCTGGAATGTATTCAGAAGAACAGACAATTATTGAAATATTCAGTTAATATTAAATTGAATGCATGAATAACTCATTGCAAGTAGGACAGTATTAATATTTCAAAATCCAATAGATGTTAATTCATTATAATTTATTAGTTTCTAAATTAAACAAAAGAATACAAAACACAGCTCAGTGGAATCCTACCAATTTATTCTTCGTTGGCTTGAAGCAATCTGGACATTTTGTGGCCCTAAAACAAACAAAGATAAATGAGTTGTTGGTTGAAGTCATAGTCAAGGTATTTCTCACCTTCTTGTGTCACCAATATACAATATAATAGACTGACGCTGGCAGAAAACCCTGGCAAAAAGATTTGAAGATCAGTGCTGTAGATTTCAATACTTTTCAACCCCCCGGATTTTAACACTGACAAGATCAGGGGAAGTGGTCATGGGAGTTCTCAGAACAGGGGGAGAGGTGTAGGGTAGAACAGCAAATCAGCTCAGCAAAAAAAGGCTGACTGCTCAGTTACCAAAAGGTTGGATCTTATGCTTTTAAGGTATGGGAGTTCAAATAGGAACTCTCCGGAGTGAGGTCTAGCTGGTCCTTATGCAACAAACATTAGCAAAGCCAATAAGTCTTGTAATTTTGACCTATGTCAAAGCTGTTTAGCATCAGCAAAAAGAAAAAAAGAAAAGCTTTGTGATGATGATATGCAGCACTGCAAAAAAAAAAAAAAAAAATGTGTGGTTATTTAAACACCTGTGCAATGACGCTACAGCTGCCCAGTGGGTTGACCTATACATGCGCGTACAGCAAGACTTTTTGTCATTCCTTTTTATTTACAACGATAGCAGATGTCAACCTTTGAGCAGTATATATTAAAAAATATATAAACCGTATGCAAAAGTACATTTAAAAATGATTTAAACACCTGTGCAATGATACTACAGCTGCCCAGCAGGATGACATTTACATGCCCATATGGTCAGACTTTTTGACATTGCTTTTTTTTATTTACAAAGATAGCAGATGCAAACCTTTAGAAGTATATATTAAAATATAAAATGTATGCAAAAGTACATTTAAAGAAGAAGGGTTATGGCAGTAAACAGCAGCTGTCAGACCCTACAAAAGTGTAAATGTAAAATTTAAGATGGTCATAGGAGGGGAAGGAAGAGCAATACTGTGTGACAGGTTGGAGGAAGTGAACACAGGAGGAAAGCAACAGGCAATGGGTGGTGGTGGGAGAGCAATGGAGGAGCTTGAGGTGGGGAGCAGAAAATGCATTAAAAAAAAGGAAAAAAAAAAGACCGCAAGGAGTGTGAGGGAAGCAAAGTACATACTAGGGTTAAGAGTAGAAGGAAGAAATATGGAGCAAGTGGGGGGAGGAAGCCACACAAAGACGAGAGCTAGAAAACACATGCACTCATGGAATACTGAAAGAAAAAGAAAACCCTAGATGTGAGTAGCAGAAGGATACAAGTCATCCAATCAAA
Organism: Pleurodeles waltl; assembly: GCF_031143425.1. NCBI lineage: Eukaryota > Metazoa > Chordata > Amphibia > Caudata > Salamandridae > Pleurodeles > Pleurodeles waltl. The sequence goes on from NC_090444.1 coordinate 571,528,303, forward strand.
AGGACGGTTAAGAAGTTACGCTCCAGAAGAGTGATAAACACAAGGAAAGGAAGAAACACAATTTAATAAGAACCAAAAAAATGAGAATAACCGCTCAGTGGTAAGCAATGGGCTGGCTCGAGGTCCACTGTAAATCTTTGGCATGGTCCACAGAAGTCTTACGACGAGAGACATCTAAGATCTGTCTTTAGGAGCAACATAAAAAGCCAGAGCAGTTACTTTGTGTGTTAGGTATGGCTGGCAAACTATGTTGTAGGAAAAATCTGCTCTGACACACTGACTGCTGTGGCCCTAGGCAGAGTTAGAAAAGCTTCTTATCTGTAATTGCAAGGGCAGGACAAGTGTGGGATCTGGGTTCCACCTACTTCTTTTTGATTTTTGTCACTGCCTGGCTTGATGTTGAGAAGAGCTGTGGAGAAGTCAGATAGGCAGCGATGCAGATAGCAATTTCCAGTCTTTCTTAGGCAGTGCATGCATTTGTCTGATGGGGAGTTATGAATTACGACGCTTCATCCCTTAGCCTGCAAAAGTTTGCTTTCCTTTCCCTCTGAGATAACAGAGCATGGTCCAGCCTATACTCTTTCCACTAGCTGGACTGTTAAACACTAAGACAAAGAGGCTCTGCTAATTGACATCGCCTGCTGTCTCCTCCTACAGGGAATAGGAAGCTGGATTCGAGGTGGCAGATAAAGGGCTCTACTTCTATTGGCCATGGGTGCTGCTGTAGCTTGGCCTCTTTCATGGCAGCAAATTGAGTTTGGGGACTCCTCCCTGGAAAGACCCGTCTGCAATTGTGAACTGCTAAGTGCACCTATTGGTGTTCTCCTCAGTGTTATATGTAACTCTGGTGGTGAAAAAAGAGGGGAGAGTCTAAGGCTAATCTTTGCGCAGGTGTGAATGAGTGGAGTATTTTGTTTGCAGGTAGGTGGAGCTTGATTTCAATTGAGTTATAAGAGAAGGAAGTTGTTCTGTTGATGACAGTGAGTTTTCCTGGAGTTTGTAACTCCATACTGTAAAACCAATGCTCTGATCTTGATGTGATGTAATTGTTTCTAAACTTGGTGTTATCACTACCAGTGTGTTATTTTTTAAATCAGAAGAAACAAATGTCCAAATGAATAGCTCCACGGCAGCCAATTACTGACGGAGCAACATGCTACTTTCTGCCTTGGGTAGAAGGTCAAAAAAGCTTAAGGGGCCAGTTATTTGTGTGTTGCGTGAGCTTTGCCATTTTTAATGGCTGGCAGAAACTATTAGCAAACATCGATAGCTCTAGCAAAAAAGCAGAAAACAAGACTCATTCTACAACCCTTTCGATGGCCCATCATTTCATCATGCGAAACCAATGCTACTGACCTGAAGTAACTGTATTTCAGAAAGGGTCGCATACAGTCAATAAGTTTTACTTGTGGTGCTAGCATTGATGATCTGGGACCACTGTCTTCTTGCCTATTCCTACAGATCTGTTATGTGTGACTAGGGATAAGCACAACCAGTATGTTAACAGCCCTGATACCAGAAAGCTGCAATATCGTCCCTGATTCATATCTAGGTTGACAATGGTCTAGTCAGAGACAGTGTTCACTTTCTTTCCTCTATGCTGGGCCACCTTTAGAGAGGGGTCATGTGCTCACTTTTGTCCGGCAGATTCTCAGACATGGTTCCTACACTTCTCATGTTTTACAGATGCTAATAAAAGAGCTGGCTCCTGCCTGCACACTCTGCTGAGTCCTGTTACATTCCATAGTCTTTGCCTGCACTCTTGGCTGTTCCTATGCGATGAACCCCCTTTTTTACTCGTTTCTACAGTCCATGTGAATACCTGCGGATATTGTATGAGCTCTGTGTGTACCCTGCAATCACCCAAAAGCTTGTCCCTGTGTCACACCTCTGGCTACTGGTGTAGTTCCCCAGGCTAGTGTGCCAATTCCCAGCATTCCCAGGTGGAGCTTCAATGATTGTTCCCAGCACCTCTTTCTAATGTGAGTAACATTCCATTTTAACATGATTAATGGTTCCTTTAATAATCAGTTTGTGAAGGTATATTATAATGACTTGGCCCTAATTCCACTCATGTCTGTTTATGTAAGCTCTGAAGCGATAGCTTCTGTATTTTTTTACGTACCTAATGTTATCCAGGCCTGATGAAAGAAGCAGAGGTGAGCCTTTTAGGGTATACTGTTTTATAATAGAAAGAGCACCATAAGCATTAGTTGCTGTACAAATACAAGTTAAATAACAGATTGTGATTTGTTGGGGGGAAAGAGAACATGTTATTCACCCTTTACTAGACAGTACACTGTGTATTTCCATTTAAAATTGCACATATTTTAAAAATAGAAATATTTATAATATATTAAACATTTTAAAGAATTGTAGACATGCCAGAATTACATTATTTACCAGAATCACACATTTTGGGTTCAGTGCAGAACCCAATATTGGAAGCTAGGTTTACTAATTCCAAGTTCAACAGCTTAGCTACTAGATAACATCTCCCTTCTACAGTAATGTATAAAAGTAGTAGGATGAGTAGTGATCAGCTGATGAAGTACACAGTACGTATATTTAAAAAAAAATGTTTTCAGACTTGAAGATCATTAAATCATAACACAATAAACCATGCACGTGTTTCATATATCTTTATAAAGCATGAATTATTTTGATTTTTCCTTCTAAAACCAACAGAAAACCACACACACAGCCTCTGTGAACTACATTTTCTATAACAGAGCAGCATTGTTATCTCAGAAGCATCTCTTGTTACCGGAAGTGTAACTTACAGGAAATGGCAGTCTCCATCAGTTTCTGGGTGAGCAAAGACCACGCTTACTTCAAACTCACTCTGGAATATTAAATTATTAATAATCCGTTACTAAATGCAATGGTTTTTTATGAGATCACAACTGTCAGTTTTAACATCAACATCACTGATTCAATTAGCAAAGCATCAAAGCATCCATCTCATCTTGTAGAGCAGAGTTTTTGTTCATTGACAGGTAGTTGGTAAACACATACATTGCTGCTGATGACATTATTCGTTATTATTATCGCTCAGGCACCTTTGAATAACAATTACTGCACACAAATAGCCAACAGCCATTATGGTAATAACATACGCCTTAAAGATTCAATAAAATAATGGAAAATTGTTCTCTTCAAACAGAAAGCAGTCAGGTTTTTCCTTTGAGTTGCTCAAAATAATCTTCTGACAAAATTATTACCATGTGCAAATGTTCTTTGTAACACAAATCAGATTATAAAAATACAAAGCCAAATATTCAGGTGTAGAAACAAATACAATATAAAGCAAAACTAAATTCACCATAGGGCACAGAGTTGATTGTGTGTGTGTGTGGGGGGGGGGGTGTTCGGGCCCAGATTTTTGTGTGAATAAACTTTAGATGGTTTCTATTAAACAAAATCACCTCTACCACCACTTCCAATGTACAGCAGACCTAATCATAGTACAACGAATGTAACCATCACATCTTTAGGGTGAAAACACTAGACTGATAAGTTTACATAATGTGAGGAAGGAGAATGGGGGTTTGGGACATTCAGCAATGATAACTGTTCATTTTGACATCTAGTATCTTGGGAAGGGATATAATCAATAGAAATACAGCTTTCCTATAGGAATGCGAGGATGTAAAGGGGAACTTTGGAGAAGCAGCTTTCAAAAGCTGCTGCTGAGGTGTGAAGTCATTTTAAGAGGTAAATAAACTTGAACTGTTGTAATACATTTAAATATGAGACATTAGGCATATGTTTTCATGTGATGAAATCCTATTTACATTTGACAGACTCAAGGATACCTAACTAAAGATGTTTTTCATAACAAAAAGGAATTCAGTACAATTATAGAACCAGGCCAGTTTCTTCAAACACAGGACCCTTTCAAACCCATGCAAGGTTGAGGTTATGCTTTCAAGAAGAGTTCACTAAGTATTGCCACACATATGACACAATACTTGAAGTATCAAAAACACTTGACTCAGTAAACTCTACTTTTAAACATGATCGAGTTATAGGGCCTTCCTGTCTCAACGTTGTTCCTGCTGTCGACCTAATATTCAGACAGTAATGCCTGGCAAAGACATGGTTTGAAGACAAAGTTGCTGCCTTGCATATGTCTACTAAAAGCACACCAGTGAAGAATGCAGTTATAGCAGCAATGCTTCTTGTTGAATGCATGACTACACTGTTTGTAGAATAGGATATGTGATGTAATCAACTTAAGATTACATATTTTGGCAAAGGGCATTCATTGATAAAGTTGGCATATGAAACAAATAATTGGCCTGTTTTGTGAAAGCCCTTAGTAAATGGAGCTGTATATAGTGTGACTTTGATCTTATCAAATGTTGAGTATAGGGGTTTTATGGGAGAAACCTATATATCTTGCTGATGTTGTTACCTATAAAAAGGCAGACTTCCACAAGATCTTTGGTAGAGATGCCTGTGTATGGTTTTGAGAGGATACTTGATTGGTTGCCCTAGGAATGGGTTCAGTTTCCACCCTGGTGGATTCGTTGACAGAGGGTGAGAGGTGCAGAACAGGCCACTCAAATTCTTTAACCGCTCTGAAAAAAAACAAGAATGGTAAAGAGGGAGTCCTCACAAACGTGGATACAACTGCTAGATGTACGCTCAGTAGTATCTCAAGCCAGAACCTGCCAAATGAAGTAGATAAGGTAGCGTTTCATGAGGTGCAAAGAAAGAGGATCAATATTATTCACTCAGACCTAAATGCAAAATCGCTTCAATTTTAAAGAGTAGGATTTAAGACTGGAGGTTTTATCAAGCTACCTGCAGAACATTCTTGCTGTTTGGTAGAATGCTCAGAAACTATATTTAAGGTTTGCAGCAGTCAGGTGAAGGCATACAGCATTACAGTGTAGCACTTGCCCTGGAATACTCGAAAGAAGGTAACAGTCTGTTTGGAGCGGATTTGTCTTTCTTTTAAGAGATCTCACAGATTGGTCAAACAAAACTACCTGGCTTACGCAGGGGTGACTAGTAACAAGGTACATAGCTCCCTTTTCATTTTCAGCAACACTTTCAGGATTTGTGCAGTTAGAGGGAAAGTGTACACAAAGTTCCCTGATAAAAACACAACCCGTTGGGAGTCGAGATGCCACCATCTGCTTGTATATTTTCAGGATTTGGCATTTTCTGGAGTATGAATGAAGTGTAGAGAATGATTGCCCCATTTATGAAATAGGAGTTTAAATTTTCTCGAGTCCAGTTCGCAGTTGTGGTACTCCATATACTTTTTGGTTAGGTCAGCTGCCTTTACCTGTTGTAACCTTGGGACATGTTCCACTGTTATGTTGATATTGTGATCCAGAATCCATTGCTATAGCTGCTGATTCTCTCTCGAAAGATGCTTTGACTTTGTCCTTCCTTGTTCCAGATTGTACTATAGAGTTGTCATATTTGTCCTTATTTTTGCATTTTGGTGTGGTATTAGAGGTGGGAAGACCTTCATAGCTAGTCTGCCTGCTCGCAATTGTAGCAATGTTATGTGTAGCCTTTCTTTCTAAGGAGACCAAAGACTGCTTGCATAAGGATACTGTTCCCCAGCCCTTCAATGAGGCACCCGTTGACAGATGGAAATGCAGTTTGTCCTTGTAAAGGTCCTTCCCTGCATAAATGTTGTCTTTGGCCATCCACCAAACCATTAATTCATGCCTTTAGTCATTTGAATGTGGTCATGCCTGCTTGCTTAGTCCTGCTTAAGAAAATTTCTTATTTATATCTAATAGTGCAGGATCAGGGGAATGCAAGATTACATACTTTCCAGAAAGACGCTGAATATTTTGACTGTTATATGTTCCCTTGGACTAACCATATTCATTCTTCTGCAGATAAGCCTTTAGAAGATCTGCACAGACGTTCACCCTGAAGAATAGGCTCTGCTGTATTGGTGCATGGATTGACTTATTCCTGCGGAGTGTAAGGCCCAATTCTTTCAGTAGATTCAGTGACTGGAAAATAGCTTGGATGTTTGAGGTGACGACAGAGCCTTGATGAGTAGGTGATCAAGGTATGGGAAAGCACATGAACCTTGATGATGTAAATGAGTAGTCACTAAAGCCAGGCATTTTATGAATACTGGGGATGCTGACAAAGCCAAAAGGCAGTGCTTTGCGTTGGTAGTGTTGACTATCCACCATAAAATGCAGATCTTTTTGGTGCCATAGATGTAGTGGTAGAAGTAAATGCACATCTTCTAGATGTACAGAAATGCACTACAGAAAAAGATCTATTAGAAAAAAGATCTACAGAAAATAGTCTTTTTTGACTGCAAGACATGCGTTAACGAACACCTCTGGAACATTTGTTTCTTTATAAATCTCTTTAGTGCTCTCAGATCTAGAACCCATCTCAAATCATCTTTCTCCTTTCGAATGAGAAAAAAATCTTGAGTAAAACTCATGAATTTTGTTGTGATCCGGCAGTGATTCTGTAACTGTTTCATTATTTCTCATCTTAGGGCCGCCAACCGAGCACTATGTTTATTTGCTGAAGGGATTGTTGGTGGTTTGGATATGATTTCTATCATATGATCATGCTCTACCATGTCGGGCGTTCAGGGATCTGTTGTTAACTTATCATCATCTAGGGTGCTATATGTGCATGGACAGTGATGGGTTTGGGCTGCCCAGGAAATGAGGTGCAGTGGTTTCTATCCTGGTCCTTGTTGTAAAATGGGCCCATTAACTTAACTTAATATTTGCCTTACCAAGAGGAAGGCTAACTCATTGAATATTGTCCCCTAAGGATGGAATGTCGAAGAAGTTCTTAGCTGAAAGAATCTTTGGCCATACTTTTGTCTTCTGTGATAAAAATAGGTCTATCTGCTTTACAGTGCCCCTAGTGCCTTTGTTCTGTTTGTGTTGATATTTATAGCCTGCGGAACATTGTCAACATGCTTACCAAGCAAATGCTGACCATTGAATGGCATCTCTAGCACTCTTGACTAGACTTATGGTTGAAAAGTTGCATTGCGGTTCCAGTCAGATCTTCTCAGAACAGCTCCTGTAGCCATCTTCCAGAAACCAGTATTTGAGACATCTAGTGATGCATTTATAAAGGGCAGATGTAGTTTCCTCTCCTTCTCTCAAGATATTTTTTTGCTGGTTCCAGCAATCATCAGGACGTTTCTCTCTGTAAGGGGCGAAATCTTTTCATTGCTGGCTGTTATAATGTGATAAGGTGGCACTTGAATTTCTATCTTTACACAGCATTGCAGCAAAAACGGCCAGTGTTCTCCCACTGTTTTCAGTCTTCTTCCCTCTGTATCTTTGGGAACCACACACCAGGATTCATGAGCACCTTTGCGTCTCAGCTGAGATGACAGAGTCCATATTGATGTGATTTAGTAGATACGCTGGAGATGTATCAGGAATTTTATATATTTTATCAAGTCTTGAGATCAGGGTGGAACCTGCACACAGATTGTGCATGTGAGACAGACCCTCTTCCCAGAAGTAATCCAGGACTAGAATTGTCCTAATTAATTATGGTTTATCTCTAAAGCTGAAAAAAATACTTTTTCTCCGCTATTGCCATGGGTATATTGCATTTTTCAGCTGCTCTGTCCACCAACATATGAAAAATATACACATCATCTGGTGGAGAGTCTCTTGAAACTTACTCCAAACACAGATGTTCTACTGGAGCATAGTCCTCTCAATCAGGGACTTGCTGATCATTATGATCAATGGGCACTCTAGATCCAATTGTCTATCATCAATTAGTCATCACCAGCCTCAGACTGTGTGTCATGGTCTACTTCCCAACTAGGCACTATAAAATAGGCTGAGCCGACAGATCTTCCAGAGAAATTACTCTTGGAGGTGGTATGAAAGGTTGTGTCATCTGAACCAGTAAACCCGGGGCTGGACAGGGAGTAAGGTCCCCTGGAGTTGCCTGGAGTTTGTGGATGAGTAGGAGGTAACCTACTGTAGAAATCTACTAATAGCTTTTTCACTGAATCTAAAAAACCTATAGACGCCTGGCCAATTGGTATACCATTGGTATACCTGATGTTGCAGGCATGCCTAATTCTGTGAGGAATGACCCTAATATGATCGCACCTGGTATTCATCCAATTCTTTTTCATTGTCTGAATTGCCCGGTACATAGTGAATGTCAGATCATGGGGGAGCTCAGCTGCAAGGTAGCTTCCGAAAGCATGGCGTCATCTGGAAATGCCCGATCTTCATCTGACTCTTGACCTTTGAAGCCCTCATCACACACACATACTGAAGAAGAGTCATGTAGAAGTTGCGCGGGTGGCTTTGGTGTTATCCTTACCAACTGTAAAAGTTGTAACATGGAGCAATGCAGGCATCATTGTTGTGATGTGAGTGGCAGAAGATGAGGTCACCACTGGCATACAAGTCAAACTAGCCATACTACATACTGTTGAAAGAAACAGATGTTGGCAATGGGGTTTTCGTTTTCTGTGCCATCATCGACTGCAGACATTTCATAATTGAAGATGACTGTTTAGTCACAGGTATTGGTGTTGTCTGTGAAAGATGCTTGCTTGTCGAAGGTGTTATTTTGCTTCATGACAATAGCAACTTACTCAACTTTGAAGGCTCCATAAACTGTGTAGGTTTCATTAATGGAGTTGAGCTCTTTAGACAACAGATCTGAAATAGTTGACAATGCACTTGTCTACGGCTTTACATCTACATTGTGTTATCTGTACACCATCAGAAGTTGTTAATGACACAATCATAGTGACAGTCTAAGCAACATTTCTATTCTTCTTCGAAGGTGAACTGGACCCAGGAGCAGAAGTCTTTTTGTTCGAACAGCACCAGCCTCAGACATAGCAAGAGTGACTGGATTGTTTACTGTAGTCATCTCCAGCTTGCACATTTTAATTTTCAAAGCACTCTTTTTTTTCCAGATGATATTCCAAGTGATTCTGCATTCAAGAATTGCAGCAGTGAACCTTCTCTGCCGTTAAGGATTTTATTGCTCAAATTAGCACATTTTTCATATCTGCTAGGCTTGTGGCCAGATATATGAAAACAAAATATGAATTTTAGGTGGGGATCATCAGGATAAATGTTCCTAATACCACACATATCACATGGTTAGAAAAATGTTCTAGAGTGGGAAACTTCAGCCATGATGTCCAGCCAAGTGACAAAAAAAATCTCAAATATTTAGAACAGGAAGAACCAGACACTGCCTACCTTCTGTAGCTGAAGAAAGATGTGTGCTTTCCTGTGAAAAATGCGTTCAAAATGTCAATCTGTGGAAAGCTGAGCAAAGCTCAGAGGATTCCTTGTTGGCTGATACCATGCAGTAGAAAATCTAACAGCTTGAGCCTGAGAGGAGGGATGGGTCAGTGGGCCCCTCCACTTTATTGGCGTGACTTTGAGTCACAGAATCAGGAGGATGGGTTACGTGTGGTCTATGAAGGTTTTCCTTTTTCATTGTCAATCACTGCATTGGAATGCTGCTATGTTAACAGTGATAACCAAGGCATCCCAGCTCGTTCCCCAGACATTATGGAAACATTCTCCCATGTGAATCTAGGAAAGACCCAATACTGGAGAAAGAGTCTTGTTTCCAACCCTGTGAGATAGATGATGAATTCAACATAGATGTACGCTAATGCAAACAAAATAAAAAAATAAAAAAAAACAATCAGTAAGAAACAAAAATGCACTTCTTAATGGAAAATACCTTGGGATCAACCTGAACACCTAGAGCATCTGTAAACATGGGATGAATAATCCACTTGTATGCTTCTTTAACCTGGACAATGTCCTCTTTCTGCAGTGTTAGTCCCAACTTTCTAGAACACAAAGAAAAGAACAAAATAGAAACAAATGGTACAGTGCACCACAAAGAAAATAACAAAACAAAAACACATTGTACAGTTGTACCTTCTTTTTCTAAAAAGTCATACAGGACACCGAAGAATAACATAGAACATATGTTTTATTACTTGGAGATAGAGCACATTATCCTATTAATTTACAGTATAACTTGTGCACTATTCATAAACTAAAAACAATTAATCAAACATTTAGGGCCTGATACATTTAGATGTTGGCAGTTGCACCGCCAAGCCGCGTTGGACGCAGGCCCGAAAAGACTGTCACGTCAGCGGTCTTCTGCCTGCTGTGTTTAGATGTATTGTGGCTGAGCCGCAAACCGCCGCAATGGAGTGCTCTTCCTTGCCCTCAGGCAGGTGGGTACCCGCCGGCCGTACTTAGATGTTACAGTTGGACAGGTAGCATCTGGTGGTTTGCTGACGAAAGTAGGACATCACTGGACATCGGACAATGCCAGTGGCGGTGAAAAAGAGGCAAGTCACACACACACACACACACACACTCTGTCCTTCACATACGCGTTCCTGTGCATCACACATGACGAAACACAACATACACCCCAATATCCATTGCCATTACACCACAACACCTACATGATGCAAACACACATACATCTACATCCATTACACAATATACATACACTAGTGACCCTGCACCCACACATGACACAACCACAACAAACAAAACACTCATCTACACAAACACATGCATACACAAGCACAACTACACACTTCACAACAGCGACCGCCACACAACATGTACCTGAGTTCTGCACGCAGCAACATAACATACACAACATCCAGGCCATATGCAAGAGGAACACATACTGACACAACCACATCACCCACTAAACCTCCCTCCACCTCACCCAGCCAATCGCACTGCACACACTAATGCACATACTGACTCACACACACAACTCAAGCACAACATGACAGGTACATATCCCCTTGCAATGTGCACACACCGGCACAGTTCACAAGTGTGAATGTACTGTCATTATGGTGCCAGCATTCATTTGGCAATGTATACTGACTCCATAATGACAGCTGTGTATATGTTCGATATGTGTTGTGTACCATGTGTCCTCTCCTGTGCCCGGCCTACCCATGTCCCCGACATATGTATGTCACAGTAATTTAAAAAAAATTACTGTGAAAGGTACATGTCTGCAGTGGTCCCATGCCCATATGCAGTGACCCCCCCAATGTATACAGCTAATGCAGGTTGCCAACCTTCGAGTCCAGCGACTGAGGGGCCAGAGTTTTCTCAGTGGCAGCAGCGACGGAGGGTCCTGTTCAGTCGTTTCCAGCCAGAAACAGGAGTTGAATCGGGAGAAACGGTGAGTTTCTGACCCCAATCTGCCAAGTATGAAGTGGAGGGTGAACCGCCTCTTTTTGCTTGGCGGTATGGCACATCCAAATCTACTCGCCGCTAATTGTGGTTGAAGTTCCGTCATTAGCCATTCTTTCCTATGGTGCCGTGGCAGCGGTTGGAATTCTATGGCGGAGTTGGCGGGACTCGGGCGGGTTAAAGTCTATGGGACCGCCAACATCTAAATACGGTGGGCGGACCATCATGGGGGCAGGCAGGTTTTCAGTTGGAAAACCGACGGTGGGATTGTTACTGCCAAGATCCAAATCAGGCCCTTAGTTATTCGTAAAATTACAAGATGAAAGACTGACTATGGCCCTTCAGGAACCCCAAAACACAGTAGTGCCTCATTACGTGGAACACAATATCCCCTGATATCTGAGCCTGTCACAGTCTCATCAAAATTAGAACACGTCTATAATGATAACTCAGGGGGGCAGAGATAAAGAATACGTAACAACACACATTTCTAAACTATACATATATCTATTGTTAAACTATTATCTTGTAATCTATGTATGTGTTGTATTTGTTTTGCTTCACAAATCAATTACTTTGTACAATCTCTCAATTATCTACTTTGGTTTGTTGTTTCAACTGTAACTGAATTTCATGTGACGCACTACTTCTGTCTTTATGTTTAGCATTTCTGCTTGAAATACCAGGCTGCTCACACATCGCAATCACAAATAAATAAATAATACATAAACTCGATCTTTTACAGCTTCACGTTACTTGAATAAAATACCAAGTATAAGATACCTGGAGAACTGCACCTTCAAAAGAAGGTTCTTCACCATTGCTTTTTCTAGGCTGAATAGGTATTTATACTTGCATCGATGCAGTAACGGTCACAGAAGGTCTGTGATGATTTCTATGCGGCTGCCTTGCAAATGTACACCAAAGGGTCAATGAACATCACTGTGGCAACCTCCCTCTTATTCAGTGGGCAGTCATTACCCCACACAGCTGTCTCTCCTACTTCTGATATGCAAACATGATACAGTCTACCATCATTTGGCTATGAAGATCTTCGAAACCTGCTTATTCCTGAGAGGGATGTCTGAAAGACATTTTCTAAAACGTAGACTTGAATGTCCTTGCACTGTCTACCTACTAGCCGAGCACCATGTTGATTGCCAATGTAGGTACAGCACTCTCTATGGGCTAGACTTCGGCAACTTAAAGAACGCCCTCAAGAACAATCTGCACTAGCTGGAACTCAGACACCACTGCTGACATGTACCTCACAAGCCTCTAAAGTCATAAGAGAAGGTCTGAAGTGACACACGCACCAGGAAGGCCGTCTTAAATGTGAAGGTCTTCAAGCACCACTTCGAGTTTGCACTGGGGCAGTGCCTCCCGAACACCTGATAGTCCTTTGAAAGGTTCCTCAAACACAAGCTGAACAAATAAGGTGCTCTGTAGGACCTCTTCTCATTGTGAGATATCACTAATAGCGGCACCATTACAAATGTGAGTGGTAGACTCAATCTGGTCAACTCTAGTCACAGCTCCTGTGGTTCACTTGACAGGGTGTGAATACCATAGGTCAGGGTACTGCAAAGTCGGTCCTGGAGAGCCGGGGCCATGCCAGATTTTTAGCATACCCACATTCAGAAAAATGTAGTTTTCTGAAACATCTTTTTTCTAAATGTGGATATGCTAAAAACCTGGCATGGACCCGGCTCCCCAGGACCAACTCTGCAGAACCCTGCCATAAGTAATTACTTTTTCACTTCAGACAGTATGTAGCATTGGTAGCCCGAGTCCTGGAGTTGACCAGCACCTCCAGGCAGTCCTAAGCCGAAGTGTCGAAAATGCAGAGCTGCAGGGGCAAATCTGAAAGGTTCAAGAAAGACAATGTCATGGCACAGAATCCTGTCTGCATTCCTAAATTCGTTCATTGTTGAAAGTGATGGCTTGATGAAAGGCAGTCGAAAGTTATGTCTTGCTGAAAGGGAGAAGAGCTAGAGCAACCAGGTTTGCCTCTACCAATTATAGGTACATAATAATTTGGCATCTACACTCCCTTAGACTATGCACAATAAGAGTGCAGTATCGGCTCAGAGGTGAATCCACAGAAAGATTTCACTTCCTAGCCCACAGAGAAAGAGGTCTTAATATATGTATTCCCATTGTGAGTCTAACTGCAGAAATCTAGAGACAGTGCCAGAGTGTCGGCTATTTTTCCTTTCATGAAAAGGTCTAGCATTGGTTCATCCAAAAGGCCAAATACAGGGGCTCATTCTGAGCCCGGCGGGCACCGCCCACCGGGCGGAAACCGCCGAAAGACCGCACCGCGGTCAATAGACCGCGGGGGTCATTTTGACTTTCCCGCTGGGCCGGCGGGCGATCGCCAGAAGATCGCCCGCCGGCCCAGCAGGAAAGCCCCTGCAACGAGGAAGCCGGCTCCGAAAGGAGCCGGCGGAGTTGCAGGGGTGCGACGGGTGCAGTAGCACCCGTCGCGATTTTCACTGTCTGCGTAGCAGACAGTGAAAATCTTTGTGGGGCCCTGTTAGGGGGCCCCTGCACTGCCCATGCCAGTGGCATGGGCAGTGCAGGGGCCCCCAGGGGCCCCACGACACCCGTTCCCGCCATCCTGTTCCTGGCGGGTTTTACCGCCAGGAACAGGATGGCGGGAAGGGGGTCGGAATCCCCATGGCGGCGCTGCAAGCAGCGCCGCCATGGAGGATTCTCTGGCCCAGGGGAAATCCGGCGGGAAACCGCCGGATCCCCTTTTCTGACCGCGGCTTTACCGCCGCGGTCAGAATGGGCACTGAAGCACCGCCAGCCTGTTGGCGGTGCTTCCGTTGCCCGTGACCCTGGCGGTTTAGGACCGCCAGGGTCAGAATGAGGGCCACAGTGTTCATGGGTTGCTAAGATCCCTGGTGCAAGTATTTAGGCCTACCCATGTGCTAAAACAGTCCTTCACATTGAACATATAACTTTGTTACACAAATGGAATGCGGTCAACCGATATGAGCACACCACTCACCTACCCTATAATGCATCTAAGGCACCAGTGAAACAGAACAGAATCTCGTCAGCATGTACATTCAGATCCAGGAGCAGTATTTACAAATCAGATTTAGTATCCAGAAAAATACTATGCCACGGAAGATACCTAGCTCTGCAGTATAGGTAACTACCACTTTAGTCAGTACAAAAATGTACTTTGGTGCTAATACTAAAAAAATATTACAATGAGATTTAGAATGCATAGAACATATATAATGAATCATCTACACAAAACCAAGTACAGTGTTTCTAGGAAACGTCATCTCAAAAGAATCGAATACTATCATGCATCCGTTCCAAGAAAAGGATCTCTCATTATATGTGTATACTACAGAATCATTACTAAGTCTAATGCTCTCACTATTTTAGAGAACTAAATTAACAATTTTGCAGTTGGTATGTATAGGTGCAAGCAACAGCCATGTGACCCAAAGGTCTTGAATGGATCTCACGCAAAGGTCAGTGAGAGAATGCCACCTTGATTCAGTGCTTGGAACATGGCCATTTTACTCTTGATCTGCCATAACCAGTGCTGTCCTTCATGCGATCCTACTCTGAAATGCTGGGCCCTTGCTTTTCCAGATGCATGACAACAACTTGTGGGTAGATCCACAGGTTTGCAAACCTCTCATCACACCAATGATGCTGGTGTCAAATACCCCTTCGCCCCTAGCCCACTTTCTGGACTCTTCGTTTCATCAGCCTCTTATTCCCCTCTTTGCTCCCTTTCCAATGGCCTGAGAAGAGCAGAGAATTACCACAAATGGTACTATGGCAGGGAAATTGATACAGCTGTGAACCTGCTTTTAGTTCTACCAAAATGAGACAACGTGCCTCGCCAACAGGATCCCCCCTAATAGTGGAGCACCTATTCATAGCACACTTGAGGTCGCTGTGTTTCTGCAAAGCCTCTGCATGCCTTCATACTGTTCTAGTCTTTCCTCTGCTCTGATTTTTGTGGTTTCACTAAGTGCAATTTTGCCATCTTATCCCATTGCTCGCACTGCATCGATTGAGAAGACTGCTGTACTGACTGAGAAGCACTGCTGTACTGACCACATGCATGGTGAGGGATGCTGACTCAGGAATCTTCTTGTCCATGTTCTTCAACATTCTGCTGTGTTTTTCTGGAGGCATCAGCACGACGGAGAGTGTTCAAAGGACATCATCATATGGCATAACATACAACAGTGTATGGTTTTGGATGGCATTAGGCAAATGGGGACAGAGTCTAGCATTTTTATTTCAATCTGGCCAGGTTCCTGAAAAGGGCTATTCCCTTCCTCCAGATGTGGCACAGTAGAGGCTTGGCACTGTTTTCTCCAGCTTCTGTTATAATGCAAAGAGAAAGCGTGGGCCATTATCCACCGGTCACATGAACAGGCTAAACTGGAAGGACTCCCCGCACCCACACATCAGGGCCACACAGGTCACCGTGTCTATTAATAGTAATGCGGCCTTAGGCAGGAGGAAAGAATGTCCTTGGGTAAAATATGCAGGCCCCACAGGTCAGGCTCTGCCTCAACAGTAAGTCCTTGTAGTGATTTCCCTCCGCCACCTCACAGTCAAGCAGAGATATCAGGCACTCCTTATATTCTAGCAACCCACAATGTCTTTGGATGGGGTTTGAGTCACTCCACTGAGGGGTCAACCTCTACTGATGGCGGTCTCTGTTCGTGTTCACACTCATGAGTACCAGGAAACCTCTCCTTGTGTTCCTTGAGTATGTACTTGAGCGGCCTGGTATATTTATCTGACACCTTGAGACTGGGAGGATTAGCTTTTTTCCTATAACGAACACCTCTTGCTTGAGAAATGTCACTTTCTCTCTTTCCACTTAGCCGCCACTTCCTCCCAGAAGTTCTCCTGATTTTGCTCGACACTTCTAAGGTTAGCACAAATTTTTCAAACACCGATGATGAAGAAGACAACAAGGTTAACATTGGGTGGGATGCCACTGAGGCTGACAATAACAGTGAAGCATTGAAGGTGTTGTTGTGGACAGTTTAGCTGTTGGAGTTATTTAATCAAGATGTGGGCTTCGATGTCGAAGTAGCTATTGGAATCAGCATCAAGGATCTTGTCCCCATTAAATTCAAGGCTGTGCTGAGCATTGGACATATCATTATAGCTGCTAATGATACTCAGAGCAATATCAAGAGGCATGACATAGGGCAGAATGGAAGATTACTCCTGATCGCTAGAAAGGTGCACGGAGGGTAACAATGTGATTTTTAGTGAGGCTCAGGTCTTCTGGGATCCATGCCTTGAAGTCTCAGTAGCTTCCCCCTGGGAGGGCCTGTGATTAGAGCTTTAGAAGGGGACCATTTTAGCCACCTTGTTCTTTTTTTAAGAATACCATCCTTATATCCCCTTCCTTTCTTGCTATTGTAGCTATAGAATTTGGTATGTCACATGGTCGGGATATAAGCAGTGGGTCATCTTTCAGAGATTTATCTCTAGCCACACTGGGCACAAATTGTGAATAAATCATTCTTCGTCTTTACAGGCTCCATTAAGCAATAAGGTACACTCTACCTAGTACAGAAAGCACAGGAGAATGAGATGATGACAAACCTGCAGCCAGGAGAGCCACTTACTCCTTTTAAATAAGTGACAAAAAGCAGGGATCTTGGAAGACTCCCATACTGTTGTTTCTGCAGTAAGACTCTGAACAAAGGAGGTGCCAGAGGGCAGTTTTACAGCATAGCGGTTTGGTATGGATGAACCTAAGCTCAAGTAACTCCAGAACAGAGTTCCTTTGCAAGGTTTTCGTTTAAAAGCATAGCATATTTTTATATTTTTCACCAGAGGATTTCCAGCTTGATGTGGGGATTAGTCAATTTCACATGAATCTATTAAAGGTCGAGAGAACTGTGTTTTCAAATGGAGTAGGCAGTGACCTTTTGGAACTTTTTGATGCTTTAGTGAAGGTGTTCCTAAGGGCAGAGGGGCATGTGAGAGTGGCATAAGTGGGATATTAAGAAACAAGTCACCTTTAAGGTCCAGCAAGTGCAGAGAAAGGGAGATTAGTCCCAGATAGCTGCACAGATGAAAGCAAGAGAGGATGGGCTGGCTATCCTGGGTGGCATTTTCTGTATGGTAGTCACAGGTTGAGGATGGCTGGACAACAAACGGCCAAGTGATCTCTGTAGCCATGTAAGAGGACTATAGAGATGTAGTGGAGGACAGACGGCAGAATAGTGGGGTGGCAATGTGCTCAGTACTGTAAAGGAGCGGGTTTGTTTGCTGGAAAGAAGAAACTGAAAGGAAATTTGTAGAGTGGTTGCGAGAGAGGGGAGACATGAACAGCAAGAGGTGTCATAGAAGGAATATAATGTAGTTGTAGGAAATTGGCCCCTTGTTGCAGTAGTCCCCCACACTTTTTGCCTCTTTGATGCTAGCTTGACCGAATGCATGCTGGGATCCTGCTAACCAAGCCCCAGACACCTGTGTTCTTTCCCTAAAACTGTACCATTGTTTCCACAATTGGCACACCTTTGGCACACATCTAAGTCTCTTGTAAAAGGTACCAGTTGTACCAAAGGCCCTGTGGCCAGAGAGGGTCTCTAAGGGCTGCAGTATGTATTATGCCACCCCAAGGGTCTCCTCACCAAACACAAGTACACTGCCACTGAAGATTGTGTGTGCTAGTGGGGAGAAAAGACAACGTCGACATGGCACTCCCCTCAGAGTGCCATACCCACAAACCACTGCCTGTGGCATAGGTAAGTCACCCCTCTAGCAGGCCTTACAGCCCTTAGGCAGGGTGCACTATACCACAGGTGAGGGCATAGCTGCATGAGCACTATGCCCCTACAGTGTCTAAGTCAATTCTTAGACATTTTAAGGGCAGGGTAGCCATACTGAGTATATGGTCTGGGAGTTCGCCATTACGAAATCCACAGCATCATAATGGCTACACTGAATACTGAGAAGTTTGGCATCAAACTTCGCAGCACAATAAACCTACTCTGTTGCCAGTGTAACATTTATTGAAAAATGCACACAGGGGGCATGTTAGAGATGCCCCCTGTATGTCAGCCAGCCTGCCACTTCCAGACGAGTTCCTGACCACATTGGGTGAGTGCCTTTGTGCAATCTGTGGTCAAAGACAAAGCCTATCCTGGGTGGAGGTGCTTCACACCTCCCCCTGCAGGAACTGTAACACCTGGCGGGGAGCAGCAAAGGCTCAGGCCTGGTGTTACAGTGCCCCAGGGCACTCCAGCCAGTGGATTTGCCCGACCCCACGGATGACCCCCTACTTTTGGTGGGAATTCCAGAGGGATAATGAGAAAATCAAGGCAGAGTCACCCCCTCAGCCAAGACTACCCCTAAGGTGTCCAGAGCTGAAGTGACTCCCTCCTTGACAAATCCTCCAACTTGCTTTGGATGATTAGGACCAATAGGTATAGGGATGTGCCCCCCCCCCCCACCCTAGCAGGAGTGGGCCCAAGGAGGGTGTAGCCAACCTCAGGGACAGTAGCCATTGCCTACTGCCCCCTGACCCTAACAGACCCATAAATTTAGTATTCAAGGGCAACCTGAACCCAGCTCTTCAGATTCCTGATGACGTCAAGAAAGAAGGACTGCTGAGCTGAAAACCCCATAGAGAAAAGAAAGAGACAACAACTGACTCGTCCCAAGCCCTACCAGCCCATCTCCTGCTTCAAAAAGCTACAAAAGAAGAAGCAACACGTTCTGCAGGACCAGCAACCCCTGAAAAGCCTCCAGGGGACTGCCTGCCTCACCGAGACCAAGAAACTCCAGTGGACCTGTCCAGCAAAAAGACAAAGAAACCATATTTAAAGGGTCTCCCACCTCACTCCAGAAGCGTGAGTCCAAACTATTCTGCACCTGACACCCCTGGCCTGTGTCCAGAGGAACCAACCAGTCAGAGAGGACTCCCAGGCGAATCCGACCAAGTGTCCAACCTGGGCTGACCTCTTCACCCCTCCACGACAATGCCTGCAGAGGGAATACCGAGGATGCCCATGACTGCGACTGCCCGGGATGAAGATATCCGACGTCTGGAGAAGCACTGCACCCCGCAGTCCCCAGAATCAACAGAAACCGACCCCTGGTGCAGACATGACCAGCAGGCGGCCTTCCTCCCTGTCCAGTCGGTGGCTTGCCCGAGAAGCCCCCCGGTGCTTTGCCTGCAGCGTCTAAGTGACCCCAGGGCCCTGTTTGCACCCTGCACGCGGCTGCCCCAATGCCTCTGAGGGTGCGTGTGTGGTGCCTACTTGGTGCTCCCCCAGTGCCCCTCTAAACCCCCCTGGTCTGCCCTCCGACAACGCAGGTACTTAACTGCAAGCAGACCGGAACCGGAGTACCCCCTGTCTCCATAGGGGCCCACGTTATTTGGCTCCTGTTTGACCTCTGCACCTAACTTGCCCTGTGTTGCTGGTGCTGGGTGTTTGGGGTTATCTTGAACCCCCAACAGTGGGCTATCTATGTCCCGTTGACTGAACCCGTAAGTTTGTTACTTACCTCAAAAACTGTACTTTACTTACCTCCCCCAGGAACTGTTGAAAATTGCACTGTGTCTACTTTTAAAATAGCTTTTTGCCATTTTAAAGAAAACCTTGTACATTGTCGATTCCATTCAAAGTTCTAAGTATTATTATACAAAGTACCTTTTATTTAATGTACTTATCTGTTAAATTGATCTTGCGGGTCTGGAAATAAATTAAGAAATAATATTTTTCTATATAAAAACCTATTGGCCTGGAGTTACGTCATTGAGTGTGTGTTTTCCCTTATTGCTTGTGTGTGCACAACAAATGCTTAACACTACCCTCTGGTAAGCCTAACTGCTCAACCACGCTACCACAAATAGAGCATTAGTATTATTTATTATTGCCTCTGTCAAGCCTCTTGGGGAACCCCTGGACTCTATGCACACTATATCTTATTTTGATATAGTATTTACAGAGCCAGCTTCCAATAGCTGGCCTTTCCCTTTGTTCCTGGATCTCTCAGCCTATCTCTCTACTTCTCCTCTGCTATGTCAATTTCTTTGTATAGGAAACTGGCTCTCTATATAGAGCACTAAAATGCAGTACACTGTGCAGAGAGTTTGGTGGATCCCCAAAGGCTTGCAGAGGCAGAAATAGATAGGTCTAGTGCTCTTTTTCTGGTAGTGTGGGCGAGCAGTTAGGCAAGCATTTGTTGTATTCACAAAGGCAATAAATGAGACACACAAAGAATAAATCTAAGACAAATTTAGAAAAATAACAGTTTCTTTCATTTATGCTTTGAACCAAAGAACTTCATTATAAGGTAAGCAGGTTTTATATTAAAGATACTTTGCTGTTTCAAAAATCGACAGTGTAATTTTCAGAGTCTTCAATATTAACATATAGGAGGAGATCAAGAATGCAGTTTCACAGGTAGGTACATGAAGTACAGCCACAGTCTTCAGGGTTTTAGACCAGCATCTGGCAAGGTTTAGGTTGGTACCAAGCGGCATGGGGAGGCTGGGTGCAGAGGTCAAAGTTGTAGTCCATGTCCAATGTTAATTAGTGGCAACTGAGGGGATAAAGAGGTGTTGATGCGCTGCTCTCAGGTGGGTCAACCCACAGCTGCCCAGGTAAGTTGAAATGCCAGAGGTCATATGGACTGGTTCAGCTCCCCAAGACTAAGGGTCACCAGGTGCAGGGGTGGGTTTTGGCATTGGAAACAGCTTACTAGGCAGGTTGCAGTCATGGGGAGTCATCAGATTTAAGCTGCAGGCGTAGCTGGGGAGTCCGACAGGGGTCAGCCCACAGTGGTCTCTTGGTCAGAAGCACTGGGGAACCTTCACCAGACTAGTGAGCCACTTGGTCTCGGGCCAGGGGCATCGGGTGCAGAGGTGGTCCCAGACGGTGGTTTCACGATTCCTCAGGCAGACTTCTTCTTTGGAGATGGTTTCTTTTGGACAGGTCCGCTGTCCACAAGAGTTTGTGTTCTTTATTGAAGGCAGGCAGTCCTCCCAAAGCTTTGGAGGTGGCTGGCTGCAGGACAAGTTGCCTTCTTATGCAAGTTCTTTGAAGGCTGCAGACAGGCCGGTAAGGGTGGGGCCAAGTCACTGGATGTCTTCAGTCTTCTCTGCTGGTGCAACTTTGTGGTGGCTGGCTCGTCTTAGGTCGGCAAGAATCTGATTCTAGGGTTCAGGGGTGCCACCTAAATACTGAATTTAGGGGCGTTACAGGAAGTGCAAGGTGGTAGCCAATGGGCTACTCACCTTTAGGGTGACTACACCTTCCAATGACCCTTCCTTTGGGAAGTGGCATTGCCCTAACCCTATTGACCTTATTCCTTCCATGCAACATGTAAGAATGTTTAAAGTAGCGTCCACTTAAGCTCATCCACCCTAGGGGTGGAACTGGCATGAAGTGGGCACTCCTCCTAATTTACCTGATTTTCCCACCAGTCCTTTCGCCAAAAGTGGGGTCAGGAACTGGGGGTCGGCCTCCTCCACAATTTGGAGAGGACTGGGCCGCATTTCAAAGGCAGCAAGGCCTTTGAAGCTCCCTGCCCTGGAATGTCCATCCTGCCTGGGAGAGGAGGTCGCACCTCTGCCCAGAGCAGGCCTTTGTTCTGAGCCCTCGAGACCACTGGCTCTCATCTCAGGGGTTCAGAACTATGTCTTAAGGTGGTTGTACTGGTGTGGTTTTGACCAGTCAGTGCCCACACTAGGAGTTGGAAGCTTTTGAAGGGGGCACCTCCAAGATGCCCTCTGAGAGCATGTATTAATAAATCCATCATTGGATTCAGTGAGGATTTATTAATATGGGATGTTTGATACCAAACATCCCTGTTGTCGGTGCAGGCATCATGTAGCTGGGGAACTCGTAATGACCAGTGTCCAGCACATGTACTTAAAATGGGTGCACTGTTCATATACTATGACTGAGAATAAACAAAGACATAGCACAGGCACATCTGCATGTGCAGGTAAGCCCTCAGATTTAATATAATGCAACAGCCTTTAGGACTGGAAGGCCTGTTAGAGGGGTGACTTGCATATAATCCATGTAGTGCAAAGACAGGGTACACAGGTTTTTTGTTATGACGTGTGTTCATTTTAGTTTTGCATCAAGACACTCAGTCTGCCAAAGCAGCACTGCATGCACTTAGTGAAGGGGTCCCTGAGTGTGGCACAATTCATGCTGCAGCCTTCAGGGCCTTCCTTTAGTAACCCATGCTCTAGGTATACCAGGGGTGCCATTTACTAGGGACTTATATTAGTAGCTAAAGGTTTGCCAACTGGGAAAAACTACTGTGCAGTTTTAGGGAAAGAGATCTAGCACCGGGGACCGGTTTAGCAGGGACCCAGTGCACTTTCAGTCAAAATTGCTCCAAATACCAGGCAAAACGTGTTGGGGGCTGACCATATCCTACACTCTGTCTCTTGTTTTCTCTAGCTATTTCTCTATGTATCAATCACTCCCTGTCTATAGCTATGTGTTACTCTCTCACTCTATTCCTCTATCACAGTCTAGTGTCAGTCTTTTATCAGTATACTTCTAGATCACTCTATCACCTATTTCTCAATCACTATTTTTCTGACCATCTCAACTGTCACTTTTACTGAGTCCCTTTATTAGTTTATTTCTCTGCTACCTACTTCTATATATTTCTCATTTGCCTTGCCAATTTCTCTACCACTTATCTATATAAATCTCTGCATAGCTGTCTCCCTTTGCCAGACTATCATTCTCTCTCCATCTCTCCTCTTCACACCATTCTACTCTTCCATCTGTCATCTCTTTACCTACATTCATCTTCAGTGCTCTCTCTCTCTTTCTCTCTTTGTCCTCCTGTACTGAAAATAGGTATGTCTGACCACTGACTTTATTTTGCACCACTTTGCATATTAGCTGTTCAGTGTTCACCAGTTGCAGATTACATTTTGTATTAGTTTAGCTGCCTATTGCCTTTATCGTGGCGTTATACATTGCAGTTGAGCTGTGTTTTTCCACATGGTAAACCAAGCTTGTTTTTTTATTCCTTTCTCACCAAACACGAACAGTTAGTCAGTCAACATGATAAGAAGGACAGTACAGGGAAAGGTGCGCCTTGGGAGGAGAGCTTTGAAAGGTTGGCCAATTTTCAACTCTTTTCTTCCAACTCTGACCTACATTAGCCAGCATGTTTGAATATTTCCATCCAAGAGGTTTTTTTTTGTTCCAGAAAGCCCTTTCAGTTCTTTAAAAGTATAAAAAAAGATGGCCCTGCTCAGTAGCGAGGGAATTTCCAAGACCTTGGTCAGGATTGGACGTCAAATGCCTGACACTTGTCCCGTGAGGGTGGATATCTCTTTCTCGCAGTTGAACGGGGTCATCTTCTTGCTGGCATGAGAAAGATGAAGATCTTGGCAGGCCCTACGTGATGAATTTTTACTTTATTCTTTGCTTTGCAATTATGGTATAATATAATCACATATATTTGCTGTGTACATTGAAGTTGAGAATCAGTGTGGTATCTTTTCCTTTCATTGCTGTGACTATTTGTAAACTTGTGCTTTCGACCTTCTAACCTCCTTCATTTTTTAGGAACCTCGTGGTGAAATAATAATAAATGTCTTCTTTAAATTGAGAAGTGCATTCCAGAGATTTTTGTCAGCTTGGTCATTAGTGAAAGCAAAACATTTTGGCGTAGATCGTCAGTCTTAAAAAAAAAAAAAAAAACAACAAATAAAAAGGGGTTGGAGGTTGGAAGTGCACGGCTTAAAAGTGTAAATATGTTTTTGTTCGGAGAATTAAAGGAAGCAGCGCAAACCATGTTTGAGAACGCATGTAAAATTAAACTGCCTTATGGTGTTGTGACAAACATGTTTTCTTGTTTATCAGGACTTTCTAAGTTTTGGGATGGGTGCTTGGATAAAACAAAAGTGTTTTCATATTTAGAAAAAGTGCTTTTTGAAAGAAATGATGTCCCTTTTGTTCTTGACAGGAGAGTTTGGATACTTTTGTCTGCTTGCAGGAAAATACATGAGAGATGTAAACAGTTAAAATATGAAAATATGAATTTACGTGAGCAAGTTAGCCAGAACAAATTATTTCAAGACAAAGCTGAAATCTACCAAGCTGTTCCTGGAGAATCTGACTTTTCACATTGCAGTAATGAGGAGGTTAAAAAAGGTGGGGGCCAGTGTGAGCCTCATGAGCAGAGCGTAGTTTTCCATGCACAGAACAGCCCACCGTTTTTGGCAGGAGCTGAAATGCATTCTTTAAAAGATTACACTGAGCAAGAAGTTGGCGATGTTACCGATATATTCAGACCACTTTTGCAGAGTACGATGTGTTTAATTAATTCAGACAAGATACAGGTACTGTCACAAAATGTGCAATTTCTGGGAATTCAGTGGAATCTAGAACAAAGAGAGATGTTGTTACAGGTAAAACAAAAGATTTTGGAGTTTCTTACTCTTTGCACTAAGCAAGAGACACCGAGTTTCATGAAATTGTTTGATTTTTGGAAACAGCATGATCCTCATCTGAGTAAAATTTTAACCCTTTGGTACAAAGTAACTAGGAAAAAACATGAGTTAAAATGGAGTGAGGAGCAGCAGTGTGCTTTTGATTTGGCAAATGAAATAATTCAACAGACTTTAGACTTATGTGTAGTGCCAGAGGGAAACAGTGAGTTATATGTAACTGTTCAGGGACAATATGTAAACTGGAGTATGTGGCAGAAACAGGGGAGGACAAGGGTGCCCCTGGGGTTTTGGACTAAAAAACTATCTGACATTGGGGAGCGCTATACTCCTTTTGAAAAACAGCTATTGACTTGTTATTGGGCTCTAGTGAATACTGAGAAAATTACACTAGGTTATACTGTAATTCTGAAACCTGAAATGTCAATCATGCAGTGGGTGATAAGTTCACCTAAATCTCACCGTGTGGGACATGCACAAGAGGCTAGTATCATACACTGGATCTGGTACATACAAGATAGAGCTCGAGTAGGACTGGCAGGCACTGCAGCCCTACATGAACAGGTGTCACAAGCCCCTGTACAGGATGAGGGGAGAGTACAGGAGGTACCACAGGTAAAAGAGTCACCAGTGAAATGGAGTGCACCATTTGAATTCTTGTCCCCTGAGGAGAGGAAGCATGTTTGTTTTACTAATGATTCATTGAAATACATGGGTGCTAAAAGACACTGGAAAGCAGTGTCATACGATCCAGTTACTGAAAAGTCATTGTCCACCACTGGAGAAGGAAAAAGTAGCCAATATGCAGAGTTGTATACTGTGTGTGAGGTTCTAAAGCAAGAACTGCCTGGGACGTGTCATTTTTACACTGATTCTTGGTTCACTGCCAATGGATTAGGCGTTTGGCTTTCCACATGGCATGCACATAACTGGTTCATTCATTCAAAGGAGGTGTGGAGCAGAGATTTGTGGCAGGAAATTTGGGAAATGCTAGTACAGAGTAAAGTCATAGATGCTCACTGTCCGATTGACTCATTAGAATACAGGTTCAATTCCCTTGCAGATGTCAAAGACAAATGTTCAGAGGCAGTAGTGTCAACCCAGAATTCTGACCTGGTGGGGATGGCTAAGTGGGCGCACCAGAAATGTGGACACCTAGGAGAAAAAACCACTTACAGGTGGACAGAGATTAGATCAGAGGGCTTCAAACTGGGAGGCCTCAAGTTATCCCAGGGGGGCACAAGACTCCAGCTAAAAGAAGCATTATACAGATAACAGGCCATTGTTTTCAGCAGAAGCATGTTACTGCATTTTTTTAAAAAGGTAACCATACTTAAATGCAATGTTTAAATAGGTTTAGACATATTTAAACATTGCCATCCTTATAAAATAATTGTGAAAAATTCTGAAGGGGGGGCCAGTGATTTTTATTTTTCAACAGTGGGAGGGGGCGCAGCATTAAAAGGTTTGGAGACCACTGGATTACAGGGATGCACATTCCCCTAGACTTGATAAAAACTGTGGTTTTGCGATGTCCTATTTGTCAGCACACACAACAGAGATCTGTCCCACAAACAGTCAAAGATCAACTGGGGAGAGGATAGTTACCAGGACAGGTAGAAATCAAAGCTATTCTGTTAAATAGTGGAGAAGCTGATTTATTCATACAGATTGGTGACAGAATTGTCCAACTTATCATAAGTGCTGTGTATGGAGGATTGATAAGGAAGGGGGCTGCCCCAGCCCTCCTGACAGTGCAAGAAAAGGGAAGTTCAGCAGATAAAAACCTCAGTGCTAACGTGTGGGTTGAATCCCCAAATGGCCATTCAGAACTTGCAGAAATTACAGCAAAGGGCCCCAATAACGTCCTGCTGATTATAAAACCAGGAAAGGAAAAAGGAGAGCATGTTTCAGATGACAAATGTTATTTGCAAGAAAAGTCATACTTGTTTCTATTACAGATCTTACTACAACTTGCCACTGACCATGAGTGTGCTGTGTGGTCTCCCTTCTGGCGTTTGCTCGTGGAGTCGGAACGCACTCCCAACCTGAACCTGACTGATAACCTTTGTGCAACGCTCCTGCTGTTTTTAAAGTACAAAACCAATTAATCAATTTTGCGCAAATTATGCTTCACAGATCAAAGTTCTACAAGGGAACAATGAAGAGTACCATGTTTGTTCTGTCCACTTGTTTGATTACATTCTTTCACTGGAACTAACCCATGGCTTGTTATCATCTGATAACTGCTGCCAGTCTCATTAAGCAAAATTGCCAGTTGGCGGGCTGTTTTCGTGTGGAAACCTGACTTTCACTTACATTCCAAAAACCTTTCAGGTGGACCGTGTACCTTTACATGATTAGAACTCATGATGTTTCCATCTAATTCTACACCAACTTGCTATTCTAGAGATACTATTCAATCGGCCATTATCGCAATCAGAGTATCTAAGCTTCAGTCTTTACATTGTAGGTGTGCCTGATTTAAAAGTTTATAGGATTAATACGTTAATCCACTTCCATTGCTTTCTAGTGATTGCTTTTATCATTGAATTATGTTGCTGTATACAATGCAAACCTGATTTGCTTATGATGTTTTCTTTTTTTTTTTTTTAAATAAGAGAAAAGTAAACAGAGTCATTGGTCAAAGGGTGGAAATGTTTTGAAAATGCGTATGTTTGACCACTGACTTTGTGTTGCACCACTTTGCATATTAGTTGTTCAGTGTTCACCAGTTGCAGATTACATTGTGTATTCAGTTTAGCTGCCTGTTGGCTTTATCGTGGCATTAGACATTGCAGTTGAGACATTGCAGTTGAGCTGTGTTTTTCCACATGGTAAACCAAGCTTGTTTGTGTATTCCTTTCTCACCGAACACGAACAGTTAGTCAGTCAACATGATAAGAAGGGCAGTGCAGGGAAAGGTGCGGCCTTGGGAGGAGAGTCTTGAAAGGTTGGCCAATTTTCAACGTTTTTCTTCCAACTCTGACCTACAGTATCCAGCATGTTTGAATATTTCCATCTGAGAGGAGTTTTTCTTTTTTTTTTCCCACATAGCCCTTTCGGTTCTTTAGAAATATAAAAAAAGGTGTCCCTGCTCAGTAGCAAGGGAATTTCCAAGACCTCGGTCAGGATTGGATGTCTAATGCCTGACACTTGTCCCTTGATGGTGGATATCTCTTTTTCACAGTTGAACGGAGTCATCTTCTTTCTGGCATGAGAAAGATGAAGAGCTTGGAAGGCCCTACGGTGATGAATTTTTATTTTATTCTTTGCTTCGCAATTATGCTATAATGTAATCACATATATTTGCTGTGTACATTGCAGTTGAGAATCATTGAGGTACATTTTCCTTTCATTGCTGTGACTATTTTTAAACGTGTGCTTTCTACCTACTAATCTCCTTCATTTTTTTTAGGAACCTCGTGGTGAAATAATAATAAATGTCTTCTTTGAACTGAAAAGTGCATTCCAAAGATTTTTGTCAGCTCGGTCGTTAGTGAAAGCAAAACACCTCCATCTCTCACTGCGCACTACCCTGTCTGACTCTCTTTGTTTGCAAAAAGACAAACGTGTCCATTTGTCATAACTGTGGGTCTAAAAAACTCTTTGATACCCAAAGGTTTAAAGGTGGTATCAACAGAGATGGTGTGTATGAGACATGTACCCGGCAGTAAATTGAGACAAAGCATGTTAGATTTTTGAGGGGATGCAGACTAGCAAGGGTTGCTATACCTGAAGATGCTTTCAGCAAATTTCAATTATTTGCCGGTATTTAAGAGTAAAACTGGATAATGGGATTTAGCCCTTCAGAATTGAGGGGCAGAGTGATAAAGATCTCTTTCTACAAAGTTAACTTTATATGTTTAGATTTTCTAAATTTACTTTTGAACTTAGGTGTAACTCTATTCTTTCACCATTTCCGAATGTAAGGTAACACCTAATTGCAAACGTACATGTCTTCAACCCCTCAGTTCAAGTTAGGGTGATGTCTAAAACAAGAGTTACATATGTAAAGCTACAACTATTAGCAAGTAGGCAGGGATCTAGTATATTAATTAATTTAAAATATGCAATATTTTGTCAATGTCAAATAAAAGTGTAAATTAATTTAAATAATGATTATTAGGCTATAACTAATACAGTAAAATGTTACAGCACGTTACTTCATCAAATAATTATTAAATAAAGATGTGGTCAAAATATAATAATTTAACTAATAAATCTGCAATAAAAAGTAAAAAAGCACCCACTCTAGCATTTTAAAACATAATTCATATTTAATAAATGTAATTAATAATTACATGAGTTTACATTAACGTAAAACAATTAACATTTTTATAACAAGTGTAATTTAATATTTTAAAACATGTTCATTTTAAAATTATAAAATATTTCATTTTTAAATTAATTTAATGTCTAACTAAAAAAAATATGGTCTATAATTAATTCAAAAGTCAAAAAAAATCTAATTTTGATAACATTATTTCACAAAGTGTTTTGTATAACTCCCTCCCTCTAGTATTTTCTATGGCAGGAAGTAGTAGTGCCTGTGAGTGGCCATGTGTGTCACTAGACTTAATCCAAGGATAAACTGACTTACATTCACTACTGTTATTGAACCATTCTAGATATAGTAACTCTAGAAGTGTTATTTCTATGTAGCAATGGGTTTACTCTATGGTGGATGGGCGTTTATATGTGCACATCCTTCCCTGCATCCCCCCACCTTACTCCTAATTGCACCTCACAATTGTAGGAATACATATTCCCCTTTTTCCAGCCAGTCTTTCAGCCCTCCCCTATTTTCTACCAAAATGTGTATGCACCTCCACATATGTGGCGGAGAGCTCCACACAAACAAGATAAGAGTGCAAAAGTAAGTAGGAGTGCCACACATAGGTTAGTAAATAGCACTTTTAGTGTATGAGCAGTGCTCCTTTATGAGCTACAAAATACAGTTTGGGAATAGACCTTAAAGTGATTCGCCCAGAATCACAAAAGGCTTCAAATTGGGAATCTGGGAAAAGAACTCAGGTCTTGTGTTGCACTTTTAGAAGTAAACAATGTCTTATTTTGTTGAAGTGCTGTTGAAAGCAATATCTCCATTCCAGTAATGCTTAATAAATCACTTTTAACATAGCTAATTCTCAGTACATTGAACGGAGCTTACTAAAATAACAGAGTCCCTAGAGCGTTAGTGTTGATAGTTGTGATTATGAAGTTTGTTTACCCCACAAATAACAGACAACACATAATTATTTCCATGAGTACATAGTTTTGGTCAAATGTGAACAACCCATAACTCAGCTCTTATTGGTTCCATAGCTGGTGAATTAACCATGAAACATCCAAACAATGCAAACAGACCAGAAAAGGAACATGGTTCACCAGTGAGGTTCAGGAAGGATACTAAAAAGTCAGTTTGATTTCATCCTCTTGCTAATGGATGTCTAAATAACATTGTAGAGAACAACAATTTACTGAACTGCAGCCTCCTGGTTCACTTGTGAATGGATGGATCACTGGACAAAAATACTTTTAGAGAAAGGCTATTAACAGAGCCACTTGACACTACCTGTTACTCACTAACATTACTCCCCCCCACAGGCTCTCTCAGCAATTTGCTGAAAACAACCAGCCACATCCAAATAACAGCACTTTACCACACCAATCAATAACACATCACAAATCCGGTGTTGCCTTTACTGAGGTATTTATATTTTGTTTTATGAAGATAGCTTTTCATTTCAGTTTTTTAACGTGTTTTGTATTCAGTGCATGGGTTGTATTAGTCAGTAAATTTACCATTAATTAAGATCCCTTGATACAGAACAAGTTTAAACAGAAATGAAGAAGGAATTATTATTGAGAACAAATATGTTCAATAAGTGCTTAGAGTCAAAACAAGAAGAGAAGTTAAGAAATTTAAGCTGCTTTCTGATGAACTTCAACTAGTCAAGTTTGATTTAAAAAAAAGTGTGTGCCTTTCTGCTCTACATCAGGCCAGCTGCACATATTTGATAATGGGTGTGACCTTCTCTGCTGTTGAGATGGTGTACAAATCTCTGACTTCAAATGGGATGGACTGATAAAGTCATGGATGGCAGGGAAGAGCAACCTTTTAATGGACTCAGTACCAGGGGATCGTCCCTTGAGTGGTGCTACAAAATTGCAAAATACATATATCTGGAGATACTCATTTTAGGTCTACTCTCAAACTATGCAAAGTCACCCCCTTCAACATCAGATCTGCCACTTTTCTAAACTAAGAGCTCTTAGACTCATTAACTCAATGCACACACATCAATACTCAACAGTACCTAAACAATGTCAAACATTGGCATGCTTTCCCAATGATTTTAGCAACTGCACACCTCACGATAAGATTTCCTCCTGCGCCTTTCGCTCCTAGAGACTTTTCCAGTTGACCTGTTGATACTACCCACTGTGACTTTCCCATATATATACCTATTTCACCCGTCACATTGTACAGCACTGTCCTAATTTCCGAAACTAAACTAGTACAGCAGTAGAAGTGAAAACAAGACACCAATGTTGTATGAAGACAATAGGTTCTGTTTCCATTTTTTGCATCAAAGCAATCAGCTGCAAACAAAGTGCAACCAGTTTAATATCTACAGCTCATTTTAATAACAAGAGCACCTAAATATAGGAAAAATAAACAATAACTCCCATGTTCATTCCAATTAGTACTGTGCAGTCACTGGAGAAGTGTCATAAAAAGTTTGTTTTCAAATTACTCACCCCATTTCCTTTTTTACCAGTAACCAAACAGCATGCTGCACACCATTTGTGTCAAACCAAGGGAGAGAAAAAAGTGGAAGGTAAGAAGTGAAAGAGAAAATAAGGTGTGTAAATCTCAGCAAATAAACATAATCTGAATTTCTTCTATTTTAAGTCATTCTTATAAATCAAAATATAAACGACTTACTTTCTAAACACACTTAGGTAACTCTTCAATGCCAAGTAAATATTTAGACATTTAAAAAAAAAATCTCTGTCAGCTCTGTGCAATCTATTGCATAATCTTGATTTAAAGATTGCTACAAACAGGGAGTTATAAAAACATGGATACAAAGGTGAAAACCAATAAAACAAGAAAAAAGTGGAAAAGAAACCTCACAATCATATCCAGATTTCCTACAATCCTCTGAGAGGAATATGACTTCATACTGGTCATGCCCAATACCACAACAATGAAGGTCAGTTTCTGTGTAAGGACAAAGGGAACCTTTTGGGTGTTAACTGTAAAGACCAAACCTTGCAGGAGGGTCATGGTGTGCTGAAGATTTTCTGTAACCAGCACACAAGACCCAATCTTCACCAATCAGTCCTCAGTTTGGAAACTCCCAAGTTCCTGAGTGAAGCTACCACCACAGCCAGCATCTTAGAAAATATTCGGAGCACGGTCATCAAACCAAATGGCAAAATTACAAACATAGTGATGAAACCCCATGATTAATCGCCTTGAACACCTATGGGCTGGTTTGATTGGCACATTAAAGTAGGTATCCTGGAGATTCAAGCACATCAATTTACCCCACTGAGGGGCAACAAACCCTGGCTTAGGGACAGGATATTGAACTTACTCTGTCAAATGGAAAGGTTTAAGAGACAGAGGTCGAGGAAGAGCCTCAGGCCTCTGATCTACTTGGATATCAAGAAGTATAAAGAGTAAAATACAGTGCCTGTACCCTCTAAGGGCACCATGTACATCACCCTTACTCAGTGACCAATCCTCCACCTTCAAGATTGTGGCATGTCTCAGAAAGCAAATCATGGTAGAAGGAGGGTACTTAGTCGAGGGAGACACGGAGCGGGCCCATAACACCTTCAGATAACATCAAAAGAGCCAACACTATCTTTTGACAATTGCTGAATGCAGGAAAGTGCCCCTTTTCGACATGTTCATCCCCACTTTTTGCCTGGTCTGTGATGCAATTTTGACTGAAAGTGCACTGGGGTCCTGCTATCCAGGTTCCCAGTGCCAGATCCCTTTCCCTAAAACTGTACATTTTTTCCCAAACTGGCAATTCTTATGACCCCTCCTGTAATCCCATAGTAAATGGTACCCCAGGTACCTAGGACATGGGTACCAAAAAGGGACCTCAAGGACTCAGCATGGATTGTGCCCCCCTCCGAGACCCTAGGCCTAGCTCATGCAGGATACCATTGCAGGCCGCATGTTTTGGTACAACTAAAAGTGAAAACACAACTGGCACTCAGCCTGTAAGTCACCCCTACAGCGGGCTGTCCAGCACTAAGCCAGGGTGCATTATATTACATGTGTGGACATATCTGCAAGAGCAGATATGCCCCTGCTATGTCTTTGTCAATTCTTTGACACAGTGAGTGATCAGGGAAGCCATTTTAAGTACATGTGTTAAACACTGGTCAATACGAGTTCCCCAGCTACATGATGGCTTCACTGAAAATAGGGATGTTTGGTATCAAACATCTCATATTAATAAACTCTCACCGATTCCAGTGATGGATTTATTAATACATGCACCCAGAGGGCACCTTAGAGGGGCCCTACGAAAACTCTACCAACTGCTGGTGTACTGGCGTACTAGTTTTAGTCAGTCTGCCACCAACAGACATGTTTCTGTCCTCCACGGATGAAAATCTCAACACTCGGACGGTTAGGAACAAAGCCTGTCCTGTCATGGGTGCCAACACACCCCTACCAATAGGATGACTTTCAAATCTCCAATCCAGGGCAGGGGCCTTCAAAAGAGTCCACAACCCTTGGTGTGCACATCTGGCTTTTCTCAGACAGGATTCCTCTGGTGATGGAAACCAGACAGTCCTAGACATCTCTGTACCTGGCCACCCTGGAGCGAGGAGAACAGGACCACTGGTATCCCTATGTCCCTGAGCATCGCAAGAACTGAACCCCTTTGTGGGTTCATCCAGGCTGATCCACCAGTCCCTACCTGCAGCATCTTTGTGACCGGACCTATTCCCATTGACTTCCACAGGGCACCAGATGCTGAACTACACCACTGCACCCGGCAGCCCCAGTGCTGCCTGAGATGACCTGTTGGTGTGGCTTAGGACCCTGCCCTGTCCTCACCTTAAATCTGGAAGATTGGTCCTGTAGTTTCCGTGGACTACCTGATTGCCAAATGTTTTCTCTCCCATAGGGTAATATTGCAACTTCAGAAAATTGCAATGTGTCACCTTTTCAAACCTGTGATAATTTCTATTGCAAAAAGTACTTACCTGAGCGTATTGATTCTGGTGCCTAAATATATATTAAGATACCTGTTATTTTTATAATTTGATGTAGATCTCCTCCTTGAGTCATGTGTCTCATTTATTGAATGTGTGCCTATGGTAAATGTTTAACACTCCTCTCTGATAACCCTAAGGCTGCTCGACCACACTGTCCACTAGTAAGGGAAACCCTGGACACTTTGCACAGTATATCTCATTTTGATATACTATATAAAGAGGCGGCTTCCTACAGTGGAGAAATGAGAGATTCCCCTCCATCCAGAACTTGTGCTACAGGGGAGGGTGGAAGTGAAAAGGGTTTTGAGGCAGCAGATTCAGTGGAAGATGGAGAGACTGCAGCTGCTGCTTTGCTGGAGTCGGTGTCCCTCAGATCCACTGGTGGCCTCAGGTCCTTCTCTATATTGCGCTATCATTTATTTCTCTGCTTTTTATTGAGTAGAACAAAGCCTTACCTGAAGCAATCCTAACGTTGGATTTGCTAAACATGTTACAGGAATACTCTATTGTCCCATGTGGCAGGGATTTCCTGGTAATACATAAGTGAACAAAAAATCTAATTGTCGGATAATATGAGACACACTAACTCTCTAGAGCGAGTCCAGCACATACACGCTCTAAAAAGTTAGTGTGTCTCATTTTATCAAACAATTACATTTTTTGTGCGCAACTTATCACCATTCAAAATACTAGGTTTCTAGGCCCTAAACCTGGCACAGGCTTAAGGTCTAGAAACACCATATATTCTGAAGGGTGATGCTAGCTAAGAGAGTATGTGAGATTACTACCTTAATTTAGCAGCAGGCTGACATTAGTCGCACTAACAAAAAAAAAGACAAATACACTCTGCTGCCTGGAGAACTATATGTAGTGGTTAACACTGTGCAGTTGGATCTGAATAAGTTTGAAAGGAAGAAGAAAGCAAAATTGGTTACAGTTGCTGGATCGAGTCTCTGACAGAACCAATGTTCATACTTTACTGTGCAGATACGAAAGACAGCACAACAGATTATGCTTCCCTCTCCATAGAGAATCATGAGGAGAAGGGTGTAAAGAGACCGGAGAATCTGGGAGCAGCAGACATGAACACTGATTGTTTGAGAGGATATGCCGGAGGGCCATTATCCAACTGTTTTCTGAGGCCTATGGAGAAAGTTACATGGCTTGGCATAAAATTGTTGGCAAAAGTACTAATAGTCCAGCTAATAGAACAACCATGAGGCTGATAACCTATACATATTATACAGAGTGTCAACAGGACTGTCATTAAAAACAGGCAATTTTATGGATGGTGAATGGTTGGTACAATCCTTGCTGTAGAGAACAATGCCATGTTCCTGGAAAAAGTGAGAGTGAAAAGATATAGATAAGCATCAGTGGCCCCATGGATGCCCTCAAGAACTTGCATCTTAAATACAAAAACGCACAAACACCAGATATTTCCTGACAGGAGATTTCCAGCATTGAAACAATGTCAATGAACACTGGGTGGGGAAGCTCTTGTGAATGGGTGACATACATTCCACCAAGCAGGACTGTTGCTGGGTGAGTATGTAAACTGGGTAACCTTGAATGGTGCAATTTTGTACAATAGCACGCAGTTTGCACTTTTCAAGAAACCTAGGTTAGCAGCTCTGTTTATCACGGGGCACACTGCTGTGAGTATTTGAGGTGTAAGCCGACCAAGAGGCAGGCCTTTAGGAGG
Organism: Pleurodeles waltl; assembly: GCF_031143425.1. Classification (NCBI taxonomy): domain Eukaryota; kingdom Metazoa; phylum Chordata; class Amphibia; order Caudata; family Salamandridae; genus Pleurodeles; species Pleurodeles waltl. The sequence continues at coordinate 571,563,971 of NC_090444.1, forward strand.
GTTAGTGATCTGGGTGCATATTAATTTGACTTAAAGGGTTTGTGAAATTAACTGTGAGCACCAAAACATTCAAGAAATGCTTTTGTCATTTATATCAGGCAAGGAACTAACAATTTTTAATGTTTATAGCTGGGGTAAAAACTATACTGGTGATTCACCCACACATATAAAAAAAAATAAAGGAGACATTTGCTGGCCTATGGTATTGGTAACTGGGCAGTTTAACACCAACTCTGAACTGAAAAATGATTACAGCGATCACCAAAGAAGACAACATGGCATGAGGAATACCTGTTCTAGTGGGGATGGATATTAAAAATCGCTTAAGTATGGGACTTCAGTCAGCACTGTTAACACTCAAGCATGGTCTACAGAATGGCATGTCCACATTTGATTTTCCCAGACATTACGCCTTTTACAATGGATTTCATTAAGCATAATTGCCTTCATAATAGTGGATTAGCCTCACTGCAGTTTTAAGGTTGACATGAAGCTAGAGGTGTGCCCAGAAAGCAACCATGACCCTTTAATTTTGTATTTGTCACAACTTGCCTTCATGTTGCCGTCAACATGCTGCAAAGGCCACAGTAAAATTTAATCTTCCAACAGCCGTAGGAAGCTAAAATGGGAAGAGGTGGAGCAAGGCTCCCCCACCTCTAATAACTAATTTTATAACCACCATTTTTAGAGGAGTGGGGGGGGATCTACCAAACTACAGATGCATTACTACATAGAACTACACTCCGCAGTACTGGTGTGCATTGTGCCCTCCTTAACTAAACCTGCTATCTGATGAAGGGCCAGCCATCCAGAATCACACAACTGGTTTGACAAGGGGTGAAAGTCCAAGAAATAATTAAAGATGCTTTTAAACTCTGCATTTAACTTGTCACTTTTGCTGTGCTTCAAAGATAGGTCAAATGTCAGACTATGTCACCTGACATATTGCTGCTTATTTGTTTACCCCTTCTGTGCCGCGGACGTAATGGTTACGTCCTGCGGCACAGTGCTGCTGTGCCCAGGACGTAACCATTATGTCCTGGGCACACAGCCCAGAGGGAGCACTAGCGCTCCCTCTGTGGGGTTCCCCCTCTCCCCCCCAAGGCAGGGATGGCAGGAGAAGCCCTTCCCCTTCCACCCCCGACCCCCCCCGTGACGTCAGCGCGCGATGGTGCTTTGCACAGGTTTGGTAGGTTTCCCTAGGTGCCGGCTGAGCTAGGGGCCAAAATCTACAGGTAGGCACTTTGCAAAAAACACCTCTGTTTTCTGTAAAAAAAAAATGGGATGTGTCCACGTTGTGTTTTGGGCCATTTCCTTTCGTGGGCGCTAGGCCTACCCACACAAGTGAGGTACCATTTTTATCGGGAAACTTGGGGGAACGCTGGGTGAAAGGAAATTTGTGGCTCCCTCAGATTTCAAAACTTTCTGTCACCGAAATGTGAGGAAAATGTGTTTTTTTAGCCAAATTATGAGGTTTGCAAAGGATTCTGGGTAACAGAACCTGGTCAGAGCCCCACAAATCACCCCATCTTGGATTCCCCTAGGTCTCTAGTTTTAAAAAATGCACAGGTTTTGTAAATTTCCCTAGGTGCCGGCTGAGCTAGAGGCCAAAACCTACAGGTAGGCACTTTGCAAAAAACACCTCTGTTTTCTGTCAAAAAATGTGATGTGTCCACGTTGTGTTTTGGGGCATTTCCTGTCACAGGCGCTAGGCCTACCCACACAAGTGAGGTATCATTTTTATCGGGAGACTTGGGGGAACGCTGGGTGGAAGGAAATGTGTGGCTCCTCTCACATTCCAGAACTTTCTGTCACCGAAATGTGAGGAAAATGTGTTCTTTTAGCCAAATTTTGAGGTTTGCAAAGGATTCTGGGTAACAGAACCTGGTCAGAGCCCCACAAGTCACCCCATCTTGGATTCCCCTAGGTCTCTAGTATCAAAAATGCACATGTTTGGTAGGTTTCCCTAGGTGCCGGCTGAGCTAGAGGCCAAAATCTACAGGTAGGCCCTTTCAAAAAACACCTCTGTTTTCTGTAAAAAAATGGGATGTGTCCACGTTGTGTTTTGGGGCATTTCCTGTCGCGGGCGCTAGGCCTACCCACACAAGAGAGGTATAATTTTTATCGGGAGACTTGGGGGAACATAGAATAGCAAAACAAGTGTTATTGCCCCTTGTCTTTCTCTACATTTTTTCCTTCCAAATAAAAGAGAGGGTGTAAAAAAGACGTCTATTTGAGAAATGCCCTGTAATTCAAATGCTAGTATGGGCACCCCGGAATTCAGAGCTCCTCAGCACCTTATCTTGTGCCCATTTTGGAAATACAAAGGTTTTCTTGATAGCTATTTTTTACTCTTTATATTTCAGCAAATGAATTGCTGTATACCCGGTATAGAATGAAAACCCACTGCAGGGTGCAGGTCATTTATTGGCTCTGGGTACCTAGAGTTCTTAATGAACCTACAAGCCCTATATATCCCCGCAACCAGAAGAGTCCAGCAGACATAACAGTATATTGCTTTCAAAAATCTGACATTGCAGGAAAAAGTTACAGAGTAAAACGTAGAGAAAAATTGCTGATTTTTTCACCTCAATTTCAATATTTATTTTTTCTGTTGTTATTTTCTGTAGGAAACCCTTGTAGGATCTACACAAATTACCCCTTGCTGAATTCAGAATTGTGTCTACTTTTCAGAAATGTTTTGGTTTCTGGGAACCAGCATTGGTTTCACGCCCATTTCGGTCACTGACTGGAAAAAGGCTGAAAGCACAAAAAATCGTAAAAATGGGGTATGTCCCAGTAAAATGCCAAAATTGTGTTGAAAAATTGGGTTTTCTGATTCTAGTTTGCCTGTTCCTGAAAGCTGGGAAGCTGCCGATTTTAGCACCGCAAACCCTTTGTTGATGCAATTTTCAGGGAAAAAAACCACAAGCCTTCTTCTGCAGCCCTTTTTTCCCATTGTTTTGAAAAAAACTAAATTTGCACCGTATTTTGGCTAATTTCTTGGCCTCCTTCTGGGGAACCCACAAAGTCTGGGTACCTCTAGAATCCCTAGGATGTTGGTAAAAAAGGACGCAAATTTGGCGTGGGTAGCTTATGTGAACAAACAGTTACGAGGGCCTAAGTGCGAACTGCCCCAAATAGCCAAAAAAAGGCTCAGCACAGGAGAGGGAAAAGGCCTGGCAGCGAAGGGGTTAAGACAGGGATCAATGTTTACAAACTCCTTTCATTTTGCAGTCAAAGAAAGAAAAGTAAAGCAAATTATATGACAATTGTGCTGGGGTACAGAGTGTGGGAATGGAAAGGATGCAGAGTGACATTTTCTGTAACACTCAACAAAATGTAATTACCCATAAATGAACTGTACACATTCAGCACTGAGGAAAGCAAAAATGAAGCACATTTTTTAAAATAATTCTAAAGTATGATGGAAGTAAAGATTTTAACAGAATCGAAACAAATCAAGACACTTGATTTGTTTTGACTGACACTCTACTAGGCGATGCACAAATGACAAATATTGACTGACACTCGATTTCCACACGTCATCATTTCTGTGCATCAATATAGGTATGTCTGTGCAGATTTAGACGTAATTTCAATAGAAAATGTGCTGTCTGTAGATGACAGTGTGCTACCACACAATGCTTTAGTTACATTAAAAAAAAATTGCCCACCTCCTGGCCATTAAAGCTAGGTTGGTTTCGAAAGCTCGCTGTTCTGAAAAGTTTGTAAAGCACTGTTCTAGGAGTAGTGAGGATCAGACATGCGTGCCCTTTTTGCCATATCATTGCAAATGGTAGTAAACAAAATATACTGAGGCCAAAAACATTTATACCAGAAAATCACTGCTATGCATATTTTGCATCTCTGTATTCTGCTTGAGGAGTCTTTAAAGGCCAGGATTCCTATTTATCCATGCCTAGTAATGAACTGGTGCAGACTGAGCCTTTCTAAGAGTACAGCGCCTGGCCACAATGCTATTGTCAGGTCCGAAAATCATTCAATAACTCACCTCTCTGACAGACAGCTGTGGAGGAAGAGAGACAGATAGTACAAAGCTTTTAAACTCATGGCCAGTTGATTCAACCTTCAGTCTCACCTGCAAACAAACCAAAGCATTCTGTTTACAAAAACATAAAGAGATATGCCAACCATTGTGTTCTTTGTTTAACATTTCTATCAATTTTGCCATCTAGGTTGACATGAACAAAGCACATTTAAGGCAAAACACTCAAGCTGCAATTTCGCATAAAATGATTCACTTGTTAAGCTAGCTGCAAACATATTCAGCGCCAGGATATCCTAAAGGGTGACAGTGCGCTCTAAAAAACTGCATACCATCACATGCTGTGGACAGGGGCTTATTTTACATCATTAGACTTCGACAAGCATCATGAGAAAGGCAGGAAAAATTTGACCGAAAAAGAGAGATAAAGGAAAACAGTTACAACGGAAGAAAGTAGAGATCACATGTATGGTGGTGGAAGAAAGAGGCAAGATCTGGGATAACGATAAAGCCTAGGCAGTTCTGGTACTCGGCAACCTCGCCATCTCGCGATCCTAAGGAAAAGCTTTGGACACTGCACTTCTTTTTTGTGAGTTAAGGACTGCCCTCTGCACCTTAATCTAGCATTTTTTTTAAACTGTTATCACTTTTCACTGAGTGGGCGAGAGGCCCAGGCAGACTCTGTGAATCATACTTAAGTTCTAAACTAATAGAAAACAACAGCAATTCAACATGCCAAGGGGAACTTGGGTAATATGAATATTTAAAAACACAGCTCACCAAGGTCTCCTTCATCAAGAAACACCAGGATAAATAGTAAAATATATTTCCATAGACAGTTAATGTAAAATCTCTAATGAACAATGGAGCTTAAGAAAGGATTTGTATTGTAGACAACATACTAATGTTTAAAGGGGTGAATAAGAGTTTTGCCAGGTTTGGAGAAATCATTGATCCCACGGATGTCCCCTTGCACAGTACATAAGAGTGGAATCAAAAATTAACTATAGGGCAATTTCCAGTAGAGATATTATGAAACAAATTTGGTCTCTGAAAGGTTTTGTGATTTATTTCATCATACATATATAGGCATTTAAATGTATTTGTTCCTTGAGATCACTGGGGACTCTGATAATTTTTTCTTGCATCAGTTGGTCTGACCCTAGGACTATTTGTCACAATGAGTGTCATTAATTAAATTGGTGTCCACGTACATAGTGGTCTGTCGATTTGAAATTTTACATTAACTATCTACAGTCATTTAATTTGCTATTTATCTTGCACTCCTTTAAAAAAGTCCCTGGTGAACTACTGCTTTACATATTCATCACCCTCGATTTCAGAACAGCTCTTGTTCCCTCAGACTAGACTGCTAAACTATTGCAACATTTCTTTCAGTCGTGAGCCACTACTGTACAGTATACGCTCACAAAAGCATCATAATTTGAAAGTCACCTTCTTTCACAGTGCAGCTACATGGTCTTGCCCGGCAGTTTCAAGGATTAAATAATAAGTATGGTCATGGCCTCTACCTCTTCCTTTTCCATGGGGTAACCGTACCATATCTAAGTTCCTTAATTGGCGGTTCCCTGTCCATACTCTTAGCCACACAATCTCCCACCTTGGGTGCTGGGGTGGGAATTTGTCCCTCACCGTGCTCCAAGGCCAGGCGGAGCCTCAGGACTGCAAGTGGCACTCATAAGCACTTGCACCTTCCCACCGTGTGGGTTACTTTATTGGCAGTTTCCTGCCCACACACTTGGCTGCATTCTCTCCTTCCTTAGGTGCTGGTGTGGGGCTTTGCCCCTTCCCCCGCAGCGTACATTGAGGCCAGGCAGAGCCTCAAGACTGCAAGTCATGCACATAAGTGCGTCCAGCTTCCCACAGTGCGGGACGCAAGAGCAGGCCCATCAGCGCCCATCCATGGCGGGCCACCCCTCTTTGCCCCTTTGCTTTGGATTGTGCCTTTGACACTGACCTGTTTCCACAATTGGTGAAATTGTTTCTATTTGACAGTAAGGTACGATAGGGAAAAGGAAACCTGCAATTTAACCCACTAAAGATCGCCTACTAACTGCTACTATTACGAGCGTTCTTACAACTGACATGGGACTGCTCAATCGTGAAATTGAGTGCGTAGAGGAGAGAATGGGGGCTACGAAAAAGGCACATTGGTATCTTTGTGGACTCCATAACACCTCAAATTGTGAATAATGAAGTCATCCCTGTAAACTTCAACCCATGTATTTTTAATGATGATCACTTACACGCACCAAAAAACAAGCAAGTTCCATCAAAGTTGTGACTGCAGCAGGGCCCACTGAACCTCCTCTAGACAGTAGTGGGAAGGATCCCCTGGGGGGAAAGCCCACATTTGCTATGTTTATTGACATCTTTGAAGCAGCGCTGAGTATTTGATCCAATAATGGTTATTTTAAAGAACATTGATTGCTCACTAACAACTTTGATTGACCAAGGGCATACCAAATGGCTGCAAAGAATATAGCTTCTAACTCAGGCGTGCAAGTACCACATTTTGGGATCACCGATGCAGGATATAGCATGGACAAAGGAAGTGGTCATCGGGGCAGCAAGACACACTCGAAACCTCTTAATTCGGACCCACTGAGTGAAGATGTCAAGAATACGAATACATCTACTACTCTACCAGGAGTTCATTTGAGACCAGATGAAACAGATAATAGGTCACCCAGAAGTGGGCATCTGCTGTAGTCATCAAACTTGTAAAATTCGAAAAGAGCTCTTCAGCTACCACCTGAAGCCACACCACTGCTGATAATTTTAAAAAAATGTTCCACCTTTAAATTCAGATTAGGACGAGGATTGCTATCAGTTAAAAAAAAAAATAGGTAGTACACTGGTTGGCAAAATCTTCAGCTCTATATAGCAAAAAACATAAATACTATAAAACCAGGAGCCTTAATTAAAACCAAAAAATGGTCCAGGGGACTACATTGTTATTAATTTCATGGTGGTACGTTTGGGTTATTTTTACAAACCTGGTGCTACAAGGACATGCAAATTTACTATCCAGGATAACCCCCCCCCCCCCATAAACCATATGAGATATCAACTTATAATCATTTTACACCCCTGGAACAAGTTGACTGATTGCCCTATTCAGGGACATTTGCGATACATGGCCCACAAACTGAACAATTCAAGAGTATAAACTTAAAACACATTATTGAAGGATGGTTACCCTGTGGGGTTAGTGACGGAGTTGCAAATAAAAATCCCTTAAGACTGCTTGCACTGTGTGTACGAGGCTGGCCTGACTTATAGTGGGTACCAATGGTACTTACACCTTGTGCCAGGTCCAGTTATCCCTTATTAGTAGATTAGCAGTGTTCTAGCAGCTTAGGCTGATAGAGGTAGCTAATGCAGAGCAGCCAAGACTGGACTAGGAGACATGCAAAGCTCCTACTATACCACTTATATCATATAGGTACTATATCATAAGAAACACAATACTCAGATTTACTAAAAATAAACTTTATTTTAGTGACAATGTGCCAAAAATATCTCAGAGGATTTACTCCTTTAGGAAGTAAGTAAAATACACAAAATATACACACAAACCAAAATCATGTAAGTAAAACAGTCAGGAAGTAGTGCAAACACTGTAGAATACAATAGGATGCAATAGGCCTAGGGGCAACACAAACCATATACTAAGAAAGTGGAATGCGAACCACGAATAGACCCCTAGGCTTGTGTAGTGTGTAGAGGGTCGCTGGGAGTGTAAGAAAACACTATGGGTGTCCAGGATACCCCACCCCAAGACCCCAGAAAGTAGGAGTAAAGTACTACTATTTCCCCAGAAGCACACAAAAGTTGTGATAAGGGATTTTGCAAAGACCACAACAGACTGCAAAGCACTGAAGAAGGATTCCTGGACCGGAGGACCTGCAAAGGAAGGGGACCAAGTCCAAGAGTCGCGAAAGTGTCTAGAGGGGCAGGAGCCCACTAAACCCCGGATGAAGGTGCAAAATGGCTGCCTCCGGATGGAAGAAGTTGAAGATTCTGCAACAACGAAAGGTGCTCGGAACTTCTCCTTTGTGCAGAAGATGTCCCATGGCATGCTGGAGGATGCAGAGTTGTTTCATTGGCGAAATACCGTAAACAAGCCTTACTAGCTGCAAATGTTGCGGTTAGAGAAAAAGGGTGCCGCCCGGCCCCAGGAAGGACAGAGGAGGCCCTCTGCAATGTAGAGAGCCCACGCACAAGCAGGAAGCACTCGCAGAAGTCCTTGAACACGGGTTCAAGAAGTCTGAACACAGCAGTCGTCTCAACACTGCAGAAGAGGGTCCCACGACACCGGTGATTAACTCAGGGAGCTGAGCATCGCAGGACAGAGCGATGGGGACCTAGGCTTGGATGTGCATGCAGGATTTCATGAAAATGTGCACAGAAGCCCTTGTAGCTGCAGTTCACGCGGTGCACAGGATTACTGTCTGGAGCGGGGAGGCAAGGACATACCTCCTCCAAAGTTGGACAGTTGGACCACTGGACAGTCTGGGTCACTTGGGTCCACCACCTGTGTTCCAGTGGCCATGCTTGTCAGGGTGAGAGGGGTCCCAGAGTACTGGTGAAGCTGAAGTTTGGTGCCTGCTGAAGCAGGGGGAAGATTCTGTCGTCCCTCTGGAGATTTCTTTGTGGCTTTCAGTGCAGGATGAAGGCAGGCAGCCCCCAAAGCATGCACCACCAGGAAACAGTCGAGAAAGCCAGCAAAATAGGCGCTACAATGTCGCTGGTAATCTTCTGGCTACTTTGTTGCAGTTTTGCAGGCGTCCTGGAGCAGTCAGCGGTGGATCCTTGGCAGAAGTCAAAGAAAGAGGTGTAGAGGAACTCTGGTGAATTCTTGCAAGTTGTTATCTGAGGAAAACCCCACTGGCAAGACCCTAAATAGCCCTCAGAGGAGGATTGGCCCCCTAGTCAGGTAAGCACCTATCAGGAGGGGTCTCTGACGTCACCTGCTGGCACTGGCCACTCAGAGGCCTTCAGAGTGCCCTCACACCTCTGTAAACAAGATGGCAGAGGTCTGGGACACACTGGAGGAGCTCTTGGCATCACCCCTGCGGTGGTCAGGGCAGTGGTCACTCCCCTTTCCTTTGTCTATTTTCACGCCAGATCAGGGACTGGTGGTTCCCTAAACCAGTGTAGACTGGCTTATGCAAGGAGGGCACCTTCTATGCCCTTCAAAGCATTTCCAGAGGCTGGGAGAGGCTACCCCTCCCCAGCCTTTAACACCTATTTCCAAAGGGAGAGGGTGTAACGCCCTCTATCAGGGTAAATTCCTTGTTCTGCCTTCCTGGGACTGGGCTGCCCAGACCCCAGGAGGGCAGAACCCTGTCTGTGGGGTGGCAGCAGCAGTAGCTGCAGAGAAAACCCCAGAGAGCTGGTTTGGCAGTACCCGGGGTCCATAGTGGAGCCCCGGGGATGCATGGAATTGACTCCCCAAAACCAGATTTGGAACAGGGGGACAATTCCACGATCTTAGACATGTTACATGGCCATATTCGGTTTTACCATTGTGAAGCAACCCATAGGTACTGACCTAAATGTAGTGCACACGTGTAATGGTGTCCCCGCAATCACAAAGTTCAGGGAAATGGCCCTGAACGATGTGGGGGCTCCTTTGCTAGTGGAAGGGTGCCCTCACACTTAGTAACTTTGCACCTAACCTTCAGCAAGTGAAGGTTAGACATATAGGTGACTTATAAGTTACTTAAGTGCAGTGGAAATGGCTGTGAAATAACGTGTGCATTATTTCACTCAGGCTGCAGTGGCTGAGCTCCCTATGGGTGGCAAAGTAAGTGCTGCAACCCATAGGGATCTCCTGGAACCCCAATACCCTGGGTACCTAGGTACTATATACTAGAGAATTATAAGGGTGTTCCAGTGTGCCAATTGGAATTGGTAAAAGTGGCCACTAGCCTATAGTGACACATTAAAAGGCAGAGAGAGCATAAGCACTGAGGTTCTGATTAGCAGACCCTCAGTGACACAGTTAGGCACTACACAGGTATTCACATTCAGCCCACAAACTATGAGCACTCGGGTCCCGGCTAGCAGGATCCCACTGAGACAGATAAAACACTCTGACAAATAGGGTTTTCACTTTGAGCACTGGCTAGCAGGATCCCAGTGAGACAGTAAAAACACACTGACATATACTCACAAACAGGCTAAAAGTGGGGGCAACAATGCTAGAAAGAGGCTACCTTCTCACACTGAGAAGGAAAAATAGCCTGGAGAAAAGAGACATTGAGTGCTGCTCTCACTGTGGATGAGCCAATCACTAATAATACTTTTACTGAAGAGGTAATTTGTACTAAGCCAATATTAGCTGCTGGGATACCATGCCAGATTCTAAACACCACTCAGCTCCGAGGTTGATACACATTTTGATCTTAAATGTATGTTCTGGCACGTGGTTGGTCTATTCAATAAGGTGAAGAAAGTAGAGTGGAATTAATTAATCAAGCCTTTTAATATTGTCTGTTTACAACAAACCTGGGTGAGAGAAACAGTGCATATTGATGAGTTTTCCTAAATTCATACTCCAGTGGAATATTGTAGAAGAAAGTACCATAGAGGTTATCTGCTAACTTTAATTTCTACTACCCTAGACAAAAAGATCATGAATACATATCTTGACTCCCCCATTTTCAAATCATTAATATTATGTATAAACCAAGGCTACTGCTTGTTATTGTGAACTTTTATCATTATAAATTCACTTCCAATAATGTAGATACTGCTGCTTCTCTTCAACAGATGCCTACTAAATCCCTAAGTGACTTCAATATGGCGTTCATTGTAATTTAGGTAAGTGATTTTAATTGCACATTATGCCCACTGTATGTATCATCTGTGTGTGGGATGACTGGGTGTGATACTGAGGACTATCCCCATTTTGAGCATAACCCTTGTGGGGACATTTTCAACTCCATTATGAATAAGTTCTCTCTTTTCCTAACCATCAATCTCATCCCCCATTTTAATATAGATCATGTTACTCACACAGGAAGAGGTCATGACAGTCATATTGATTTCATCGCACTTTCCCAGCATGATAAGCCTAAAGCCACAGATTTCTCAATCTTGCAAATTTGTTTAAGTGATCATTATCCCTTGACTCTATCCTTTGATATGGGCACTAGCAAATAGCTGGATACATCCTCTATTATGCCAATAGCAATTAATAAGAATAAGGGGATCCTACGTAGGTGGGCTACGGTGAACCCAGGCACCATATTGGAGGAAATACCAAGGCAAAGCTTGGGGCAGATATTAGCTTGCTTGGACCATAAATTAAACCCTAAGCATATGCTGCATGCATTTGAGAGAATCTGCCATACCGTCTCTAACCTCTTGCTAACAGAAATAAAGACTAGTGAACCTAGGCCACAAAAGGTGGTTCGACAGTAACTGCTCAAAGATCCATAGAAATCTTATACTAGCCCTGGAACAGGTGCTCTGGGACAGGAGGTTAGTGAGATTAGGCAGGCAGTATTACAAACAGGCAATCATGCAGAGGAAGGCGGCCATTAGGCAAGAAGAATGGGAAAAGCTGTATCAAGCAAGTATAAGGAAGGATTCTTGTCTTTTTTTGGAAGACAGTTAATGATCCCTAGTTCAGAGATAACCATAACACACATTGATGTTACAATTCCACTACATTAATGGGTTGAGCACCTTAACTAGGGTAAATAGTTACAATGATGGGTATGACAGTCACTCTACGTCAGTCATTAGTAAATTGCCACGGGCTGATACAGAGTTAGCTTTACCCACTTATAAGGAGGTTAGACGTTCATATGAACAGAATGAGATAAACAAGGCCCAAGACCCTGACTGGGTGGCACAGAACTCTTTGTGGATAATCCTGACCTGTGGGCATCATCACTTACAGACTTATTGAGAAGTGCAGTTATTGAAGGTCCCCCAAAATCGATTGTGGTCAACTGCCATTATAGTTCCTATTTTAAGCAAAGGCAACAGAGGGAAGGCATTGCCACCAACATGTCTGAGTCATTTGAAAAATGCCCTAAAGGCATTTACCTTGGCTATGTCTGACATTGCCACTCTCCGTCTTATAAATAAATATGACCAATGTATTATTTTTTCAGTTTAAACCCTCAACTGGTGTGCCAAGCGGCTACCTATCTTATTTCTCTGGTCATATGCCCATATTTAAGGCATAATAAAGTAATTTCCACCTTAATGGTATATAGGGCGTTCAGTTTTCGCCCGAGTGACGTTACTTTCCCCTGGGCCTGTAATCAGGGGGCATCTTTATGAGCCGGTTCAGCTACTTGTAATTCAGCTTAGCTAGTGTAGCCCTTTCTTGGGTTTGTTTGGTCGGGGTGGACATGTGAGAAATGCATTTCCCTCTGATGACTGCTTTGAAGGTGTCCCAGTTGTTGGATAGATCAGTATCCTGGGGGTCGTTCTCCTTGAAAAAATCCCTAATGGTGTGACGCAGTTCATCTCTAGAGAGATGGTCTCTTACCAAGGGGTTGAGGAAAAAAAAAACATCTATGGCATTTTGGAGATGAGATTTTTTCACTCTAGAGTCAGAGCCACAGGTGCATGGTCCAAAAGAGCTATACTCTATAAAGAGTTATATACAGCTGACCCCCCAGAAGCCTCAGACCAACTACAATATCTCTGGGGGGTTGACTTCCCGCAGGTCACCGCTGACCAAAATGAAGCTCTAAGTAACCAAATTGAGGAGGATCAGACAGCCATTGAAGCCCTTAACCTTCACAAATAACCTGGGCTGGATGGCTTCATGCCCAATTCTATAAACCTTCAGCTCGGATTTAACATCATATAGGAAGTTGGCTGTGTATCTACTATTTCAAGTAAGAAATAGTGTGCGCAGAGTCCAAGGGTTCCCCTTAGAGGTAAGATAGTGGCAAAAGCAGATAATTCCAATGCTCTATTTTGTGGTAGTGTGGTCGAGCAGTAGGCTTATCAGAGGGTAGTGTTAAGCATTTGTTGTACACACACAGACAATAAATGAGGAACACACACTCAAAGACTTACTCCAGGCCAATAGGTTTTTATATTGAAAAATATCAGTGCAAAAATCAACAGTTCATGGGGGAGGTAAGTAAAGGTTTGTTTAGGAGGTTGTGATGCTATTAATTGTGTTTGACCAATGACTTATTTGGGTTTAGCTGCCTTTTGGCTTTAACATGGAGTTAGCCATTACATTCTGTATTCAGGTCAGCTGCCTACTGGCTTTGACATGGCATTAGACATTACATTTGGTATTTAGGTTAGCTGCCTATTGGCTTTAACGTGGAGTTAGACATTGCAGTTGAGACATTGCAGATGAGCTGTGTTTTTCCACAAGATAGACCAAGCTGTGTTTTTCACACCAGACCCTAGCTGATAAGAGCACGTAGATTTTGTGTTTACCTCTCAATCCAGTCTGAGAACGAGTGAGGCTTGGAGAATTGGCCACTCTCCAAGTTTCTTTGGTTCTCACACTGAGTTTGCTTTTAAGGGGTGGCTCTGGACAACAGAGTTAGAAACTATCTTGACTTCAGACAGGAACGGGCGTCAGTTGCCTGTCCCCGTTTGGGTAGAAAATCTCTTTCTCGCAGTTGAACCGGAGTCATCAACTTGAAGCCCCAGAAAGATGAAGCTGAGTTATAGGCCCTACAGCCCTACCCTACGGTGATGCAATTTTGACTTTTATGCTTTGCTTTGAAGTTATGCTATAGTATAATCACATGTATTTGCTGTGTACATTGCAACTGAGAAGTACTTTGCTATATTTTGCTTTCAGTGCTGCGACTAATTTTGAACGTGAGCTTCCAATCTACTAATTTCGTCTCTTAGGAACCTCGTGGTGAAGTAATAATAACAATACATGTCTTCTTTAAACTAAGTGAATTCCAGAGAGGTCTTGTAAGCTCGGTCATAAGAGAAGGAAAGCAGAACATTTTGGCGCTGGTCGCCACTCTTGAGAGCCGGAATTGGAGATTGGAAGTGCACTATTTAAAAGTGTAATTGTTTTTTGTTGTTTAGAGAACTACAGAAGCACGGCAGACCATGTTGGAAATGCATGTGGAGGTAAACTGCCTTTAGTGCTGTGTGAATCTTGGGACGAGTGCTGTGATGAAGCATATTTAGAAAAATGTGCCTTTTGAAAGAAATTATGTTCCTTTTGTTCTTGACAGAAGGGTTTGGATACTTTTGTCTGCTTACAGAAAAATGCAGGAGAGATGTAGGCAGTTAGAACATGAAAATAAGAATTTACGTGAGCAAATTAGCCAGAACACATTATTGCAAGATAATGCTGAAATCTATGAAACTGCTGTTTTAGAAGAATCTGGCTTTTCCCATTCCAGCAATGAGGAGGTTAAAACAGCTGTGGACCAGTCTGAGCCTCAGAGTGAGCAGAACAGCCCACAGTTTTTGGCAGTTGAAGTGCATTCCTTAACAGATAACACTGAGAACAGAGCTCGGAATGTGATTTACAGACCGCTTTTGCAAAGTAAAATTAATTCGGACAAGGCAGAAGTACTGTCGCAAAATGTGCAGTTACTGGGAATTTAGTGGAACCCAGAAAATAGACAGATGTTGTCACAAGTAAAACAAAAGATTTTAGAGTTTTTTACTATTTGCACTAAGCAAGAGACACCGAATTTCATGAACTTGTTTGATTTTTGGAAACAGTATAGCCCTCATCTGAGTGAAATCTTAACACTTTGGTACAAAGTAACTAGGAAAAAACATGAGCAGCTGCGCGCTTTTGATTTGGCAAATGAAATAATTCAGACTTTAGGTTTCTGTGCAGTGCAAGAGGGAAACACTGATTTACAAGTAAATCAGGAACAGGGGAAGACAAGAGTGCCCCTGGAACTTTGGACATTAAATGATAATGTAATTCTGAAACCTGAAATATCAAGCATGCAGTGGGTGATTACTTCACCTAAATCTCACAGTTTAGGACAGGCACAGGAGGCTAGTATCATACACTGGATTTGGTACATGCAAGACCGGGCTAGAGTCACTGCAGCCCTACATGAACAGGTGTCACAAGCCCCTTTTCAGGATGAGGAGAGGGTGCAGGAAGTACCACAGGTAAAAGAGTCACCAGTGAAATTGAGTGCACCATTTGAATTTGCGTCCCCTGAGGATAAAAAGCATGTTTGTTTGACTATTGATTCAGATTTGTACAATGTGTGTCAGACTTCAAAGCAAGAGCTGCTCGAGATGTGTCATTTTTACACTGATTCTTGGTTCACTGCCAATGGTTTAGCCGTTTGGTTTTCCACATGGCTTGTACATAACTGATTCAATTCCCTTGCAGATGTTAAAGAGAAAAGTACAGAAATGTTCACCCAGAATTCTGACTTAGTGGGGATGGCTAAGTGGGTGCACCAGAAATGTGGACATCTGGGAGAAAAAGCCACTGACAGGTGGGCAGAGATTAGGGAGATGCACATTCCCCTAGATTTGATAAAAACTGTGATTTTGCAATGTCTTATTTGTCAGCACGCACAACAGCAATCCGTCCCACAAATAATCAAAGATCAGTTGGGGAGAGGAGAGTTACCAGGACAGATATGGCAAATTGATCAGGTTTTAGGGGGAGTGATTGCTGCAGATTACCAAGTCGCAATCAAAATTATGCCGATAACTAGAAAAGAATCAGATTTATTCATACAAATTGGAGACAGAATTGCCCAACTTGTCAAAAGTGCAGTGAATGGAGGTTTGGTAAAGAAGGAGTCGGCCCCATCCCTCTGACAGTGCAAGGAAAGGGAAGCTGTGGTGCAGCAGATAAAAACCTCAGTGCTAAGGTGTGGGTTGAATCCCCAAGTGACCCTCCAGAACCTGCAGAAATTATAACAAAGGGCCCCAAAAATGTCCTGCTGATGATAAAACAAGGAAAGGAAGAGGAAGGGCACATTTCAGATGACAAATGTTATCTGCAAGAAAAGTCATACTTTTTTCTTTTGCAGATCCTACCACGACTCGCCACTGACCATGAGTGTGCTGTGTGGTCTCCCTTCGGGTGTGTGCGTGTGGGGTCGGGGGAGAAACCGAACCCCCAACCTGAACCTGATGGATTAAAGTACAAACCCCATGGATCCATTTTGCGCAACTGGCGCCTTCAGTTCAAGTTCAACTTGTTTGAATACATTCTTCCACTGGAAATAAGCAACCTTAACAGTTAACTGTCTGTGTTTTTATGTGTGGAACTCTGACTTTTGCTTACATTACAGCAAACCTTTCAGGTGGACCGTGTACCTTTACATGAGTAGAACTCATGCTACATCCACTCGCTGTTTTAGAGACACTGTTCAATCATTTATTATCCCAATCAGAGTATATAAGTTTCAGTCTTTTCATTGTAGATGTATCTGATGTGAAAAGTTATGAGATCAATATGTTAATCCACTTCCATTGCTTTACAGTGATTGCTTTTGTCATTCAAATCTGATTTGCTTATGTTTTTTTGTGTTGATGTTTTTGTTTTTCGTTTTTGTTTGAAATAAGAGGTATGTAAACAAAAATTCACTGGTCATAGGGTGGAATGTGATGCTATTAATTGTGTTTGACCAATGACTGTGTTTCACCACTGCGCATATTAGTTGCTCAATGTTCACCAGTAGCACATTATTGTGTTTTTCCAAGCTGTGTTTTTCCACAAGACAGACCAAGCTGTGTTTTTCACACCAGACCCTAGCTGATAAGAGCACGTAGATTTTGTGTTTACCTCTCAATCCAGTCTGAGAACGAGAGAGGCTTGGAGAATTGGCCACTCTCCAAGTTTCTTCGGTTCTCACACTGAGTTTGCTTTTAAGGGATGGCTCTGGACAACAGAGTTAGAAACTATCTTGACTTCAGACAGGAACGGGAGTCAGTTGCCTGTCCCCGTTTGGGTAGAAAATCTCTTTCTCTCAGTTGAACCGGAGTCATCAACTTGAAGCTCCAGAAAGATGAAGCTGAGTTATAGGCCCTACAGCCCTACCCTACGGTGATGCAATTTTGACTTTTATGCTTTGCTTTGAAGTTATGCTATAATATAATCACATGTATTTGCTGTGTACATTGCAACTGAGAAGTACTTTGATATATTTTGCTTTCATTGCTGCGACTACTTTTGAATGTGTGCTTCCAATCTACTAATTTCGTCTCTCAGGAACCTCGTGGTAAAGTAATAATAACAATAAATGTCTTCTTTAAACTAAGAAGTGCATTCCAGAGAGGTTTTGTAAGCTCGGTCATGAGATAAGAGAAGGAAAGCAGAACAGAGGTAAGTAAAACACTTACAAGTCTCAGTTCTGGGGCATAGGCAGCCCACCGTTGGGGGTTCAAGGCAACCCCAAAGTTACCACACCAGCAGCTCAGGTGCAGAGGTCAGGGCCGGTCAGGTGCGGGGGGCAGACCAGGAGGGTTTTGTAGAGCACTGGGGGGGACACAAGTAGGCACACAAAACACAACCTCAGCGGCACAGGGGCAGCCGGGTGCATTGTGCAAAGTAGGTGTCAGGTTTCATGTAGAAAACAATGGAGGGACCCCGGGGTCACTCTAGCGGTGCAGGCAGGCACAGGGAGGGCTTCTCGGGACAGCCACCATCTGGGCAAGGTAGAGGGTCGCCTGGGGGTCACTCCTGCGCTGAATTTCGGTTCCTTCAGGTCCTGGGGGCTGCGGGTGCAGTGTTGGTTCCAGGCGTCGGGTCCCTTGTTACAGGCAGTCGCGGTCGGGGGAGCCTCTGGATTTTCCCTGCAGGCGTCGCTGTGGGGTTCAGGGGGGTCATCTCTGGTTACACACGGGCTCGCAGTCGCCAGGGAGTCCTCTGTGTGGTGTTTGTTTTCTGGATCTCGAGCTGGGGGCGTCGGGTGCAGAGTGTGAAGTCTCACGCTTCCGGCGGGAAACGTGCAGTCTTTGAAAGTTGCTTCTTTGTTGCAAAGAAGTAGCTGGTTCTGAACAGGGCCGCTGTTCACGGAGTTCCTTGGTCCTTTAGTCCAGGGCAGTCTTCTGAGGCTTCAGAGGTCACTGGTCCCTGTCGGATGCGTCGCTGGTTGCAGGTTTTCGAAGTTGGAGACAGCCCGGGGCCAAAGCAGTTGTCGTCTTCCTCCTTCTTGTAGGTCAGCAGTCGTCCTTTTTTCTTCAGGTTGCAGGAATCTGATTTCCTGGATTCTGGGGTGCCCCTAACTACTAGGTTTTGGGGTGTGTTTAGGTCTGGGAGGGCAGTAGCCAATGGCTACTGTCCTTGAGGGTGGCTACACCCTTTTTGTGCCTCCTCCCTGAGGGAGGGTGGGGGGGCAACTTCCCTATTCCTATTGGGGGAATCCTCCAAAATCAAGATGGAGGATTTCTAAAGGCAGGGGTCACCTCAGCTCAGGACACCTCAGGGGCTGTCCTGACTGCTGGGTGACTCCTCCTGTTTTTCTCATTATCTCCCCTGGACTTGCCGCCAAAAGTGGGGGCTGTGTCCAGGGGGCGGGCATCTCCACTAGCTGGAGTGCCCTGGGGCATTGTAACCTGAAGCCTGAGCCTTTGAGGCTCACTGCTAGGTGTTACAGTTCCTGCAGGGAGGAGGTGTGAAGCACCTCCGCCCAGAGCAGGCTTTGTTTCTGTCCTCAGAGAGCACAAAGGCTCTCACCCCAGGGGGGCAGAAACCCATCTCTCAGCAGCAGGCCGGCACAGACCAGTCAGACCTGCACTGAAGGATTGGGTAAAATACAGGGGGCATCTCTAAGATGCCCTCTGCGTGCATTTTTTAATAACTCCAACACTGGCATCAGGGGTATTCTGAGAAGTTTGATACCAAACTTCCCAGTATTTAGTGTAGCCATTATGGAGCTGTGGAGTTTGTTTTTGACAAACTCCCAGACCATATACTTAATATGGCGACACTGTACTTACAATGTCTAGGAATAGACTTAGACACTGTAGGGGCATATTGCTCATGCAGCTATGCCCTCACCTGTGGTATAGTGCACGCTGCCTTAGGGCTGTTGTGGGCACGGCATCCTGAGGGGGATGCCATGTCGACTTTGCCTTTTTCTCCCCACCACCACACACAATCTACAATGGCAGTGTGCATGTGTTAGGTGAGGAGTCCCTTAGGGTGGCACAACATATGCTGCAGCCCTTAGGGACCTTCCCTGGTCACAGGGCCCTTGGTACCACTGGTACCTTTTACAAGGGACTTATCTGTGTGCCAGGGGTGTGCCAATTGTGGAAACAATGGTACATTTTAAGTGAAGGAACACTGGTGCTGGAGACTGGTTAGCAGGGTCCCAGCACACTTCTCATTCAAGTCAGCATCAATATCAGGCAAAAAGTGGGCGGTAACTGCAACAGGGAGCCATTTTCCTACATCCTGTTTATAGGCTATTTGGGTTTAAAGATGAATACTGCAAATGGTAGCAGGGAATTCTACTGACGCCCTGAAATTACACCATATTAACAGAGATAAACTCCTTTATGTCCCAACTTTCACCTAGTTAGCGGTATTGTTTGACCAAAACGGCACTTGGTGACGTCTAATTAAGGTTAGGAAGATACGGTTCGACCAAACTATTGAGGATTTTTTTCAGATTCGCAGGGAAGCTGGGCTCCAAACCCTTGGACGCTATGGTCAAAATTTATACTGCACATCGTTTCTCGATAGACACATATACTGCACATTGTTCCTCCACAGTCACATATGGAGCCTGGGTATCGTGATACCATGACATTTCCCGTCTACAGGACGCTGAAAACTTTTTCTTGAGAAGACATTTGTTGGTACCTGTAGGTCGTTGGCTCTGTATATTATATCTCAAAATGAGAGATACTGTACATAGAGTCCAAGGGTTCCCCTTAGAGGTTGATAGTGGCAAAATTAGATAATACTAATGCTCTATTTTGTGGTTGTGTGGTTATCAGAGGGTAGTATTAAGCATTTGTTGTACACACACAGGCAATAAATGAGAACACACACCCAAAGACTTAACTCTAGGCCAATAGGTTTTTATATAGAAAAATATTATTTTCTTAATTTATTTTAGAACCACAAGATTCAGAATTTAGGTAAGTACATAAATTGAAAGGTACTTCACACAGATAAGTATGGAACTTTGAATTAAAACAGTAATGCACACAGTTTTGGCAAAAATGGCAATAAGCTATTTTAAAAGTGGACTCTGCAAAAATCAACCGTTCCTGGGGGAGAGAAGTATTGGTTAGTTTCTCATGTAAGTAAAGCACTTACAAGTTCAGTCTCCGGGGAATAGGCAACCCACCGTTGGGGGTTCAAGTCAACCCCAAACACCCAGCACCAGCAACACAGGGTGCAGAGGTCAAAGTAGGGCCCAAATAGCATAGGTGCCTATGGGGAACAGGGGTGCTCCGGTTCCAGTCTGCTAGCAGGTAAGTAGCTCCGTCCTCGGGGAGCAGACCGGGGGGGGTTTGTAAAGCAGTGGGGGGGGGTCCCAAACAGGTACACAAAATACACCCTCAGCGGCACAGGGACGTCCGGGTGCAGTGTGCAAAGTAGGCGTCAATGGAGAGACCCGTGGGTCACTCTGGCGATGCAGGCAGGGCACAGGGGGGCTTCTCGGGCCAGCCACCAACTGGGCTAGGATGAGGGCCGCCTGCTGGTCACTCCTGCACCGGTAGTTGGTTCCTCTCGGTCATGGGGGCTGCGGGTAGAGTGCTTCTTCCAGGTGCCGGGTTCCTTTGTTACCGGGCTGTCGCAGTCAGGGGGAGCCTCTGGATCCTCTATGCAGGCGTCGCTGTGGGGGTGCAGGGAGGTCGACTCAGGGTGTCCACGTCGTTAGAGTCACCTGGGGGTCCACTCTGTGGTGTTGGTTCTTCTGGACACGTGCCGGGGGCGTCGGGTGCAGAGCTTGAAGACTCACGCTTCCAGAGTGAGGCTGGAGTCTCTTTAAAGATGGTTTCTTTGTTGAAGTTTTGGACAGCGCCGCTGTCCTCTGGAGTTTCTTTGTCCTTAAGGTGCAGGTCAGTCCTCTGAGTCCTCAGAGGTCGCTGGTCCCGCTGGATGCGTCGCTGTGCAGGTTCTCAGAGTCTGGAGACAGGCCAGTAGGGCTGGGACCAAGTCAGTTGTTGTCTCCGTCGTCTCTGTGGGGCTTTCAGGTCAGCAGTCCTTCTTCTTGTTTCAGGTTGCAGGAATCAGATTTCCTGGGTTCAGGGTCACCCCTAAATGCTCAATTTAGGGGTGTGCTTAGGGCTGGAGGGCAGTAGCCAATTGCTACTGTCCCTGAGGGAGGCTACACCCTCTTTGTGCCTTCTCCCTGTGGGGAGAGGGGCACATCCCTAATCCTATTGGGGGAAATCCTTCAAAACAAGATGGAGGATTTCCTAAGGCAGGGGTCAACTCAGCTCAGGAAACCTTAGGGGCCTATCCTAGCTGGAGGGTGACTCCTCCTTGTTTTTCTTATTATATCATCTGGACTTGCCGCCAAAAGTGGGGGCTGTGTCCGGGGGGCAGGCATCTCCACTAGCAGGAGTGCCCTGGGGCATTGTTACACAAAGCCTGAGCCTTTGAGGCTCACTGCTAGGTGTTACAGTTCCTGCAGGGGGGAGGTGTGAAGCACCTCCACCCAGTGTAGGCTTTGTTTCTGGCCTCAGAGAGCACCAAGGCTCTCACCCCAAGGGGTCAGAAACTCATCTCCTTGGCAGACTGGCACAGACCAGTCAGTCCTGCACTGATGGATTGGATAAAATACAGGGGGCATCTCTAAGATGCCCTCTGTGTGCATGTTTTAATAAATCCAGCACTGGCATCAGGGTGGGTTTATTATTCTGAGACGTTTGATACCAAACTACCCATTGTTCAGTGTAGCCATTATGGAACTGTGGAGTTCGTTTTGACAAACTCCCAGACCATTTACTTAATATGGCCACACTGTACTTACAATGTCTAAGAATAGACTTAGACACTGTAGGGGCATATTGCTCATGCAGCTATGCCGTCACCTATGGTATAGTGCACCCTGCCTTAGGGCTTTAAGGCCTGCTAGAGGGGTGACTTACCTATGCCACAGGCAGTATTTTGTGTGCATAGCATCCTGAGGAGGATGTCATGTCGACTTTGCCTTTTTCTGCCCACCAACACACAATCTGCAATGGCAGTGTGCATGTGTTAGGTGAGGGGTCCCTTAGGGTGGCACAACATATGTTGCAGCCCTTAGGGACCTTCCCTGGTCACCGGGCCCTTGGTACCACTGGTACATTTTACAAGGGACTTATCTGTGTGCCAATTGTGGAAACAATGGTACATTTTTAGGGAAAGAACACTGGTGCTGGGGCCTGGTTAGCAGGATCCCAGCACACTCTTAAGTCAAGTCAGCATCAATAACAGGCAAAACGTGAGGGCTAACTGCAACAGGGAGCCATTTTCCTACAGTACCAAACAGTTTCCCTATATTTCCAGAACTAGGTATAGTGACTTTAGAAGATTCTATTAAACTAACACCCCTAATGGTATGGGGGGGCTATTTGGGCCTAACATTTAACCCTTCTCAATCAGACTATAATTAACAAATGGCTCCATCTTGACAATACACACAACATTGATTGGCTGAGATATTTAAAAGGAACAACTTGCCATCTTAGGGAGAGCCGAAGGGTATTAGAACCCACAGCGAATTTTTGCCATTACAAAACAGCAGTTAAAACAAGATTTTTAGCTGTAAACAAAAACCAAAAAAAGGATGAGTGGATATCTCCTTTTTGTTACCACAGATTTTATAGGACCCACTCTTCTGCGCCCATTTTGCCATTCACAATGATTTTATTTGATTAGGTTTAGGTTCAGCATAGCCCATCCTTTGGTTTCACCCCTCTGATTCACATTCTAGCCAAACAATGTTACATTTTTAAATTTATTTGTAAATTATACACTGCACCTAGGAAATAATTTTGAATCCTATTACTGAGGTTGTTGAATATGAGAAGATGTAGGCCAGCTTTGTTTTATTTACAGCTCTTACAGTCAGAATATATTTGCTTGATGATCTACAAGTTTATTTCCGCTGCTGTACGTTTACGAAATCTAGTGGGGAAATAAATACCCCTATGTAAATGTGGTAAGGACTTCGAGCAATTTTGTTATGTGATTATGCTCGCATTCTGCATAAGGCACTCTTATAAGATCTGTGCTTGGATTTGCACAAGGTACTTTATGATATTTATGAAAGAAACAGGCTTCCTTGCTGAGTCTACGATAATTTTTATTTTGAAACAAGGGCCTGCTTTTATTATGTTTTAAGATATCCTTTTGGTTACTATGTGGTAGAGTCCTTGATGTAAACCTGGCAGACATAAACGTTTACAGTTCTATGCAGCACTTTATGACCCTAATCATCAATACGGACTTCTTGGCATGAGAACTCAGGTTACGACATTTCTTAAGTTCTTAAAATATGGTACATATGTTTGTGTGTGGCACCTTTGAGTTTAACCAAATAAACAGGTCACCTTAGTCAAGTTGAGCACACAGTACTTGACTCAGTTGTGATAGATAATGTTAATAACCGTATGTGGAATTTTATGATTTTACATAATAGAAATGTCTTACTCAGTTTGGAGTATGATATTATACCTGAGCTTTTAACAGTGCAGACGGGCGGTCTGATCGAGCTGGTGACATTTTTTGGATATCTTGATTTGGTTCTGTTTACAACTGCACTTTTGGTCAATAAAACTGAGTTGGGTTGGTTGGGCTGTGGGAATTGCTGAATTATGAAAGTAAGGACTTTATGACAAAGTTATACAGACCAATTATTGTAACAGAGACCAACTAATGTGATGCATCGAACATTAATTCTATGTGATTTTATTTGTATATGTCTTTTATGGTGTACAATCGAAAAAGAATGATGTGATTTGATTGATTTAATATCTAAGTATGATATCACTCTTGTTTAATGATAAAGTGTGGCAGTTGTCTCTGTGTTAATCTGGTACCTTAAGTAGAGTGGTAAACTGTGAGGCCTTTTCTTAGGATCCCTAGGTGGTCAGTGGTTATTTTTGTAAACACTTTTTATTCGAATAACAACACAGATCATTTTATTTTCAAACCATATATTGACAGAGTGTGGTAAAGTGCAATCGCCTTTTCTCAGTGTACAGGTTTCACCACTATGGGCCAGATGTACAAAATACTTATTTTGAATTTCCTAAATAGTGACTTCTTAGAAATCGTTATTTAGGAAATGCAAAATCACATGTACAAAAATAGAGATTCCCTAATAGTGATTCCTACAGCGTAGGAATTGCAATTAGGAAATCGCTATTCCTAATTTGCAATTTCCTAATAGGAAATAGGTTTATAAGCATTCCAAATCCAATGAAGTTTAGTTGAAGCTAGAGTGAGGGGAGCGAGGATGGCTGCCCTATGTACAGATTATGCTGAGATTCAGGCAACTGGATGAGGTGGAAATCGTTATCCTAGTGTATGGCACATTGGGACAAAAGGACGCTGATTTGTGTTATCAAAGTTATGTTTGAGTGACAGGCACATTGTGCAATGGTTTGGTAAGTATTGAGAGGCCTGCTACACAGATGCCAGAAGAGGGGGATTTGAGATTTATGGTTTCATACCTGCAGCAGGGAAGATACTGATGGCTAGACATAATTGCATAATACCCGCTTCTTACTCAGTAGGCGTTTTAGGCATGACATGAGTAACTCAAAATTGTCTCCTTGAACACAAAAAGAACAAAGCAGGGAGTAGGTACAGAAGGTCTAGACATCCACAATTTGGATATGGTTCTGCAGCGGGGAACACACCTGAGAAACAACAAGTATCAAATGGGATCTAAAAGGCCAAGACATTTCAGTGAGTCTGCTGGGAACAACTAAGATTTCTTACTATAAGAAATGTAGGGTTGGTCATTTCAAAACTGACATCGTACAGGTCTTTAGAAAAGGTGAGTGGCCAAAAAATGTCATCTGTGGCTGGCAGGACTAAAGCATGCATACAGAAGGTTAAGGCCTAAGAGTCGCTTGTGACTTGGACTTTCATGAAGTTGTCTATTTGGGCAAAGCAAACTGAATACCATGCTCTACTAGGCAGTGAACAAAAGCACAAGTTTTAATTTCCCAAAAAAGGCTGTTTGAGGTAAGCAACAGGCAATTAAAGTATTACTGTGACTTAGAAAAAGGGATGGGGTGACTGTGGATAGGGCAAGTATTTAGTTCTGTGGGGGAGGAAGTAAAGGTAAATAGAGAGATGGCACAAACTTACATGCCTTTCAGCCCTTCTACAGCACTGGCACAGGGAAGGAGATTGGTCACCATCACTTTGAAGCAAATGTAAAGGCGTCTAAGCAGACAAATGTGAACAGGGAGTCACTAGAGCTATATTTAACAGTAAAAGAAGTAGTTGAGGTTACCAATGAGCTTCTGTGTGGGAACACACTGGGCCCAAACTGTTTGTGCACTGAATTCTTTATGCACGTTAAAAACGATTAAACCTCATGAAAGTAACAGATATAGTTAGCCAATCTACACTTACCTACTGTTGTGTTCAGTTACAATCCTGGAAAGATAAATTAAAACTGAACTTCATGGCAATATCCTTGCCCAATTCAGAGCCAATGGGGCACTGTCAGATACCATCTGCATAGAAAGAGGCCTAAGACGAGTTGCCCCTATCACTGGTGTTAAAATGTTGTTACCATTTGCTCTTAAATCCCCTTCCAAGTTGAATTAAAGCGGGAATCTTACTGAGAGGTCTCAGATGGAGCAGGGGATGGGGCTGAAGTATAAACCCATGCAGATGACATTGTTTCATTCTAGGCAGAGCAATCCATTAAAAGACTGACAGAGAGCTTTTTAGGGTGTTTAGTAGACACTCAAAATTCAAAGACATAATGGATATTACACCCTTTCAAGAAGTGGAGACTGAAACTTTATTTCCAATGCCCTTTCGAGGTGAAGAATCAGAGTTTCAGCTATATATCTACATGTGTGACAAAGGACAGGGAGGACCTCACGGCATCAAACCTATTGAGGGAAATAATAAAGTCTGATGAAAATGTTCAAATATCGTGGAAGATTCCACTTTCATTTGCAGCGCTCTTCTAAATAATAGTGCTCCCTGGGTTCTTATACATGCACAAGATCACACTGTAGTGGATACCACTGGAACTTTTTAAAATAAAAAGATAGATGGGATATTTTGCAAAATCATAGGGGAATAAGGCACTGCAAGAATGTGCTTGACAATGCCCAGCATGGGAATGTACGATGGAGAATAGCCCTATTGAATCTGCAAAATATTATTGGGTGTCTGCCTTAGTGATCGCACAGTGTAGGTTTTTGCGTCAGAGCAAGAGAAATTATTGAGGATAGAATGACATGCACTTCAGAAAGGGGGTGCTCAAGGGTATATTAGGAAGAAAGGACCTGAAATCTATTTCCAGTGATAAACGCATAGACTAAACTGTAAGAACACCCTGACCACGGCCACACCTCTGAGGTTAAGTTGCAACTTGATGCAACTGACAAAGTTGTATGGGTTTAGATAGTGGAACCTTTTTTTAAATCTCCACATTAAGGGATGTCTGTTGACAGAACAAGCTAAAGACATTTGATCAGTTACACAGCGAATACTCATTGGCAGAGAGGTAAGATTTCAAGTAGCTGCAACCAAAGCATGCCATTTTAAAGACGAGAGAAACAGGTGGATGGCATTCAGCACTGCTCTTCAATACAGAATAGTCAATTAGCAGAACAACAATTCATAAAATAAAAGAATGGCCCTTGAATGCCTGACATCCCAGTGTGGGAAAAGCTGGGATCAATGGAAGCTACACAGTGCAAAGAATTGCTATTGTACTCAAGGTAAGTGGGCTTGATCTAGGCCCGGTTTACAGAATATACTACACACAAATACAAATTTAAGAATTCAGGATAGCAAAAGGTAACCTAATATTAAGGGGATGCGGGCAGACGTTCAGTGTTTTATACAGTTTAACGGTGCCCCATGATCCAAAGGTCCTGAATGGAAGTTGTTAGTCATTTGTCCATGGATTTGGACAATGGGATTGAAAAATAAAGCAACAACTATACTGTTCAGCTTATGGGACCATGATGCACTACCTAAATGCACCAAATACTATGGAATATTGGTCTGACTGAATTTGGAGAGTAATTGACTTTTATCTTGTCCACAATCAGCATTTCCACAAACAGTTTCACAGTCTGCCCTTCTGCCCATTCAGGCATCCCCGTAAGTTATATGATCAATTGATTCTATATACCTTCTATCCTCAGTATTTGCTATTACCTACCTCCTCCCAATTGTGTCATCTCTGCCACTAAGGACTTGATGTCTTGCCTGTGTACCACAGGTTTCATTTCCACTATCCCTCCTCTCTTGGAAACGTTTTGTAGGTCCTCTTGTAAGAGGTTTACATCTCTCACCAAAATGTGTACCTTTTGCTTCACTGTTCGGAGTTACTTTACTACCCCTATACATCTTTTAAGGATGACCTTGGGACTGCCTGTGACTGCTATGTTGGGCAGTATCCCTCGCAGAGTCTCTAATGTACCACTAGTTTCTCAGGGTCATAATGATAATGCATTCTAACTTGAAGAAAAAAAAATGACTTGCTTTGGGCACTTGAACCTCTCTTCTCTGTAGTGAGGGAAACATAAAAGGCTGATTCAAGAGGTGGCAGGGCTTACCCTGCACCCAAGACCTACCCAAAGCTAGGTTAGCCAACTTGGCAAGATCAATGAGTAAAGGAGTGTCCGCCTCCAGCCAATCTCAGCTTCTGACTTGTCAGGGTCCCAGAATGGGAAAAGGCACAAGTTTCAGGACCTGGGTCAGCCATGACAGCTTCCGCTTGCCCTTCTTGCTGCATTGTTTTCACTGTTTACAGGGATTTCAATGAAGGTGGGCCAGGTATACTAGCAGTATTGCTGCATTTAGGTATGCTGGAGGGAGGGGGAACTGGCGTGGGAGCGGGTGGTGATGAGAAAGGCAGAGTGCTTGAATATATGAGTTCATGCATATCTGGTGGTTGAGGTTGGGAGGGCCCTACTGGCTCTTAGCGGCCATATCCTTGCCATAATGTAGACATTCATTTAAATATTCTGAGTATCCCTTGCATTACAGTGGGCTTCCCTTGACATACTCTGGCTATTCCTGTTGACATTCAGACACCCCTGGTCATCCTTTGACCATGGGCACATTCAATGAAATTCTGGCTAAAACATGTTTCAATATTCTCCTAACAGATCTCACAACAGTGAAATAAAACTGAAAAATAATCTTCCTATCTCACACATCTCAATTTCTCAGACAACCCACTTTACACATGTAGAGCCTTATTTCAAATGCCTAGCATTTTGGTGGATTAGTATCTTTGGCAGCATTAAGTAACAGGTACAGTATCCTCTCTTGATTTTTATTTGGTCTACTCACAATAAAGGACAGCCTCTAATATTTATGCTCTGTGCATCCAATACGTTAGGTTTTACCTATGTTCAACCTTTTCAAGTTGTAAAGTTTTGCTGGTGAAAGATGGAGAAATATCGCTGGATAGGCAAAAAGAAAAAGTCTGCAAAATTTAGGAGTATGCTCTTGTTTGCACCTGATTTGGGATTTACACAATGCTCAGACTGAGGCTGTAAAATGAACACTACAGCTATTCTAAATACACAGTGCTTTCTACTTATCAATTTCCAACTTGGTAAAAGAGAATTAACCTATGTACTGACTTACATGTCACCCCTAGCCCACTCAGTTACAAAGTGGGGAATGTTCACACCTAGTCAAACTTGCATTCATCTTTGGCACTCTACCATATATGGAAACACATTAATTGACATAAAACTGTTCCAAATTATATTGGACCCCCTTTTTCATACAGTTTTTCACATCAAGAAAACATGTCATCCACAGATCGATAAATAGATATTTTCACATCAGTAAAAACTTTTCCATTACATTCTACCTACCCAAAAGCAGCTCCTCCTCTTTCATATCCAAATAAATGGTCAAAGCCAAATTCAGAAACCCCATTTGCTTAGCTCACTTCGGAATAATTCTGAATTGCTTTTTCCAACAATTAACACGACATACAATCTAAATACTACCATGCAAGACTGTAAAAAAAAAAAAAACAACATTCAAGGTCAGCCTTCATCCACACCACAGGTTATACACAAAGAAGCACACAGCTCTACAGAAAAAGCATCAGAAGACTGGCAAGAAATCTGCAGGAAAGCCGAGATGGTATATCATCCTTAAAACTTGGTAAGAGTTTTTAAGTTTCTGACTCCAGGTTAAGGTATGACATCTATGACTTACTTACAATTGTTTACACTGTCTCATAGTACAGCATTTCCAAATAATTAATTTACTTTAAACATCAATAGCACATTTGATGGTGACTGAACCCAAATGATTTTAGTATGCTTCAGTATTGTCTGACTGCCAATAATTTATTTTCATTTCCTTGAGGATGCTATATATGGAAACTTCTATTTTGAAGACTAAGGCTTGTTTTTCTGTGTCACACTTCGCAATATTTATGCAAACTCACAATACTTTTAATGTCAGCAAAAACCTTTTGCTCACACAATTCGAAGGAAGCAGCAATAGATGGTTTGTATTTATATCTGGCCATTTGAAACCAGTTTTTGCTTCACATCAGATCCTGTAGGAAAACCTTAAATATTCCACTCATTCAGAGAAACCGCAACCCTTCATTGAATGTTTATGTTTAGGAGCACTCCATGTCTAGTAATGTCATCAATAAAGGAGTTAAATAAAGTAAGCAGAAAAATCTACAACTCCATATCCTTGGGGCCTTTCTCACACCTATGGCAATGACCAGCATTTTTCAAAAAAGACAATTAGGTTTGACTAAACTAAATAGACAAGTAGGAAAAGAACAGTGCATCATTAGAAAACTGTGGGGAGGGTAAAAAGCTCAATGTCTATTTTTAGAAAAACTAAGAAAGGAAATTAACATTTCAGTAAAATCAATAAAGTAATTCCTAAGGTTTCACTGAAGTGTTTAGCATTGTTTATGACTATCATGGTATTCTCTGATACAGCCCAGTAGTGGAATACAGTGGATATTGAAATTTGCTGCTAAGACCCTTGGAACTTGGGAAATCCAAAGTAGCTGAAAGCCCTAGGTCTGAGGCCAAAGAGGAGGAGCTGAAAGATTAAATGGAATACTGTGGCGTAGGCCTAGAAAATTGATTAGCTTGAGTTGACAGATGTGTACAAAAGAATGTTTGCTAACATGCACAATCTAAATTTGCTTTGTACCTCAATTAATGTTTTTGTCCTATGTCTTACAACAGAAACAACAACTTGACTCAGCGAAAAGCAAGCAGCTTTCTCAAAATATGAAGCAGGACACTTTAATACTTATCAAATTGAATTAGCTGTAAGGCTAAAACAAGTTGTTTGTGCATGCTTCACTAATGTAAGGCACTCAGTAAATACCATTAAGAAATATATCACCTATTAAAATGAAACATTTGTGTATCCTGAAAAGGTTTGAGAAGACATATGGAAGATGGAAACCTTACTTTTTTCACAAAATCCACCTCACAAAACTCTTGAAGTATTCCCAAACAAATGTTGCAGGTTTGCTGATGATTGTTTTTTGCAAGATTATTCTTGTCCACCACTGGTGAACATGCAGCACTGCTGGTGGTCTCATCACAAGTTGCTTCTTCTGTGCTCTCGCATCGGATTTTCTTGCATGGTGGGCCATCTGTTTCACCTTCATCTTTCAAGCACTGTTCCAACCCTTGGTGAGGTGTCAAAAATGCTTGAAGATCCAGAGCCAAATCCTATGTAGCGATAGGGAGATCGGTATAAGCCACTCATGTACAATAGAATCATTCACAATGGTCTTTGCAGTATGGAAATGTGATATATGTATGCACAATATTACCAAGGCATGAATACATTACAAACATGCAAGCTTCACCTAAAAATTAAAAAGTGTGCAAAGGGGAATATGAGGAATGACTAAGGAAATGAAATGCAAATTTGTTTACCACCAGAAAATCTGTAAAATTTTCAGCATCCCTATCTAACATGAACAACTAATATTCATCTAAATAGATCTGGCCTAAATACCTCTTGGCAAGTACGCCATTCGAAATTCAGAAGGGTTGAATGTTCTCCATCTAGACTGCATATGAAAACATCTTATATAAAGGAAAATATATAGAATAATGTAAAGAATCAAAAAGCTTTCATTTTCTTCAACCTACATATGGATTCCTTACGCATGCAGAGAGGTTTGAGAACAAGAGCTTAAGTCACTTTTGTGTATAAATATCATTAAGGCTGCACTTTATGGAACTCAAACACTATGCATGTATCACAAGGGAATGAACATAAACAGTCAAACTACGCATACTAATTTATGAATTGCTCCCATTTACTTCCTAGTAACCATTCTACTCCAAAGTGCACTGCTGTGACCATAATAAGAATAGTTAATAAAAAGCATAAATACGTTATACAGCCTTTTACAGCTTGGTGTACAAAGAGCATTTCTCGGATGTTGTCAGTAACTAAATTACAATAAAAAACAAGCATTTGCAATACAATGGGTGTCGCATTTGCTCGGGTTAGAGTTATTAGTGTTGTAAACTAGAGGATGCGTGGCAAAGCATATGTGCAGAGGCGGCTGCCGCAAATCTCAAGGGGGGGGGCCGCCGCAAATTTCAAGCGGAGGCAGGGCAGGGGTGTGCATGTGGCCAGAGGAAGTTTACAATTTTCTTTTTTTTAAATATATATATATTTTTTAAATGAGCGCAAGTGCATTGTGTAAAACCCAGCGAGATCGCGCTGTGTAGGAAATAAAAAGATTAAGTAGTCCAGAAACCATGCTGAAAACATGGAGTCTCGTATGTTTTCAGTAGTTGCCCGGTGCGCTCGAAGAGGACTAAACACCCCAGAAAAAGGCACGACGTATGCATGCCCTTCACAAATGAAATCAAGCAAATTTTAAAAAGCAAGCGCACTAACCATTGAAAGTGACGGCCGTGACATGGGTGTGGTTAAAAGCCCACAGCGAGATTACAACAGAGGCCAGAGAGCTTGTGCGCTAGCGGTGTACTTTTGTTCACCTCAATTTTGAGAGTACTGGTGCATCCATTGCTGAATGCAACCTAATGTGTTGTTGCTTGTTTGAAGACACTTACACTGTAACACATCAGCTAAAGACTTTGAAAAATGTGTTATAGATAAAACAGTGTGCTAATGAAAAGGAAGCAGCTTAGAAAGTGCAGTAAGAGCCTTGATTTAAAATGAGAAATTTATTCTGAAACCTTATATGAACTAGTATACTGCGCTTGCGTAGCAACACCACAAAATCGAAGGACGCATCGGGGGCAGGTGCCAGACATCTGCAACATCTGTGCAACGGGTCGATCCTTCTCCTTCAGCACAAACATGGTGAGTCAGTCTAAAGGTGGAAAGAGGATGAATTAGTCTCAAGATGTGACACAAATATAATCAAAAGACAGTAAACTAGAAGTTTCAAGTACCTGCAACTATTTTGTCAATTTCTTGTTGCTGGGTATCATATATGATTTATTGTACAACCACACAACAAAGACCCAAGTATGGTTTTGTTTATATGTTTTTATACCCACATTCGATGATTAACTCACACATATCAAATCTTAAACAAATATAATCAAACCTATGTCTAGAATCTGAAAATTAATAAGCAGTGCGATTGATTAGGATGGTTATACACAATTTACAAAAATCAAAAGCAAATATAATTATTGTTTGCATTAACTCAGTCTCTATTCTGATTTCTATATGATTACGAAATAGTTTATACAAAGTTTAAATTACCATAATTATCTACCAACCCCAGTGCCCCCGAATCAGAATATATTGCCTTATTGATCATGATTTCATAACCTTTTACAAGATCACCTGTTACCAGCACCTACCCCCTCAAATACAGAGAAAAACTGATAGGATGCACTTCCTCTGAATAAGAAGACTGTTTAGAAACTTAAACAATACAAAACGTAGATTGGTCCAACTTTCCCAAGTGTACTTCCAATTGATGAATATTATTGACCCTCTGATTTTGCATTTGATTGACTTCAGGGTACTCTGCAGACCCGGTTCCGAGTGATGTATACTAGAGGTATGACCTAATTTGTTCTTGCTTTCCTAAAAGGACATAGCCTCTGAAGAGGATTGCTGCAGTGCCTTAAGAGGTGCAGTAGTGTCCAGCATGGAGAGAAGGGGCTGGCCTCCGATTAATCAGAAGACCTGCACATGCCCAAACTCACAAAACAGCTACATGACAGGTGCCCCAACACACTGCGATATCCAGGATCCTTGAAGTTCAGCTCACCAGGGCTCAAAGAATCACTTGGGTCATTGAGATGTAGAGACTCATTTCAGTATTTATCTTTGAGTTCTGTCAGTTGGACTGCGTGGAACTTAAACATTCCTTTTAGAGTGCTCGCAAGCAGGCATAGTGTTTATATTTCAAGGCGGCCTACGTGAGCATGCCATCAAAGATATTCAGTATTCCTGGTGTCAACTAGGGCCGAAATTTCTAGGACCATTAACTTAGTTTTGTA
Source organism: Pleurodeles waltl (assembly GCF_031143425.1). NCBI lineage: Eukaryota > Metazoa > Chordata > Amphibia > Caudata > Salamandridae > Pleurodeles > Pleurodeles waltl. Next base: position 571,597,608 of record NC_090444.1, read on the forward strand.
CTAGGATGCATCATCCTGGTTTTGTGGACAAAATGTAGTGACTCTCTTCTTCGCCCTTGGCATCTTGATTATCCTCCCAAAGATTATGGGTAGGTTTGGCCATGTGCAGCTTCTTCTAAGCAGGGTTTTCGACTAGCACGCCGTCACAAATTAATTTATTGTGCTACACACTGATTATGTTTGCCATTCAGCTGACTTTGTGTAGAGCTACTTGTGTGCAATTTCAACAATGGCATCTTCGGTGTTTTGTTTTTTTTAGACTTTGTACCCTTTAACTCAGCTTGTCAGCTCTCCTGCTGATTTCCTCATTTATTTGCATGGTGGTGAAGGCCAGCTCCTTGTGGGGGCCCCTGTAATTGGACAGTTGCAAGAACTGCCATGACTCAAAGATGTGTTGCAGGGGCATTTCTGGTTTTCTTAGAATCAGCTGTCTTAATTTTGAAGGGGAGGACTGGAATAGCTGCACTAATCAGCTCTATCAGCTGGACATGACTTGCATCAAAGTATTCATTGGCTCCTTTATTTTATTTATTTTTAGATTTATATACCATGTGCCAGACACAGGAGTTTCAGAGGAATTCAAATGAGGATAAAAACATGTATTGAAAGTCAAACATATGGTGTATCATGTAACATATTAGACAGCAAGAAGTTCACACATGAATTAAACAGTATATGGTGACCATTTTCAATATCTATTTTACATGGGCCAGGCATTATAGCTCTTTAAGGAAAGAAATATAAAATGTGTTCATTTATGATAGGTACTCATCTGACAGACTTATAGCTGAAAACCTTCAATTGTCAGGGATGTCGTCATCCTTGAGGAAACTGTTGGAACCATTGGTGTTTGATTTCCTTGCAAATTTTCAAAAGAAGGTTTGTGCTATATTAGGAGGAATCAAGCTCCTAATTTTAAGAACACTGCTTGAAAACTATTGGGAAATGATACTTTATTTCTTGAACCAAGACAATTTTAGCAACCTGGATTCTGAACGTCAGAGTGTGTCTACAGCATGATGTGGTAATTTTTTATGTCAAGTTTGTCAAGGTGCTCTGGTTCATGCTTGAAGAAGGCAATTTGGAATATATTTTGCATTATTGTACAAAGCCATATGAGAGTAATGAGGATTGGGTTGATATATTCAATGTGATTCACTTCTGAGGACAATCATGTTGGTGTGTGTAGGGTTATCTTCAGTAAAGCTGGATGTATGTTATGAATACCTGTGAAGAAAGTGGAGTCTAGACAAAAACAGAGGTTGTACTGCAGTTTTAAATTTGTATGGAATGTACTAATTTATCATTTTTGTGTTCTTGGAGACGGGGTGGCACGAGCTGCAAAATTTCAATTAATCTTTCACACCCCTGGAAAACCGGCTTGGCAACTGTTTCCTCTCTCCTGTCCCAAGTGTCAGCCTGTCTGCCTGAATAATAGATCAGCCCATTTCCTAAGTGTTACCAATTTTCCCTGCAAAGGCGACTTCTCCTTTGAAGCTCACTTTAAGTCCAACACCTGCGTGACTTCCTGCAGGAGGGAGGTGACACCTCCTTCTAGAACAGGCCCCTAGTGTATCCTTTCCCAGGATGGCAGAAAGTTGTCTGGGCTACAGGACCCCGTGTGCAACCAGTATGGGCACAGGGGACTGAAGGCAACAAAGTGGCAGCTTTGCTAAAGTTGCACACTGCAGCTTGTTACATTCATTGTATCAAGTTGGGCTAACTTTAATGAGTTGTTTAATATCTTGGATGACCCACTTTGCTTGGAACATTTCAGAGATAGCACAGCTGAGGGGTCAGGGTGAACTCTGTGTTCAATATTTGGCCGGCCAAGCTTTTCCAAAGTAAAAACAACATTTTACTGATTTTACTACCAGAACATGTAAAATACATGTTCTATTATGAGATATCTTTCACCCTGCCTTAGGGCTCACCAGGCCTACAAAAGGGTGACATACACATATACCAGGGGAAGTTTGGTTTTGTCACTGCTTTAAATGGCAAACTCGAGCAAGGTGTTAAACTGCTCTTCCAGCCCGCAATGGTGGGCTGGGGGTCTCGTGTTACTTGTGTCTCACCCAGGGTGGCACAACCAATTCATGGGGGGACCTTCTAGCTTACATGCCCTGGGTACCATTTACTATGGACCCGAGGGTAAGCTAACTCAGCCAACTGAGTAGAAGCCAATGCAACATATCAGTTTATGGGTAAGGGCACAGGCACTAAAGTCAGGTTAGCATGCCTTGGTGCACTCTCAGAGTCCTAAAACCAGCAGCATCAGTGCAAAAACATGGTGGTGACTGTTGGACCTGGCCCTTTATGCAGGGTTGTCCCAAGACTTTGCTGAACTCGTTTTTGTTGGTTTAATGACTCTGGACACTTTATCATTGCTGACCAGTGCTAAAGCGCAGGTACTCTAAACATGGTAACACTGGCTTATCCACAACCGACACATTTAATTTACTTGTAAGACTCTAGTAAAGTGCACTGTATTTGCCCATGGCCTGTAAATTAAATGCTACTAGTGGGCCTGCAGCACTAATTGTGTCACCCACTAGTGTGGATCTTTAAACATGTCTCATGCCTGTCACTGCAGAGCCTGTGTTGGCAGTTTTGAACTACCATTTCAACCTGGCAAGCACACCCACTTGCCAGGCCGAAACCTTCCTTTTTATTACATGTAAGTCACCCCTAAGGTAGGCCTTAGCTGGCCTCAGGGGCAGGGTGCAGTGTATTTAAAAAGTTGGACAGGTGCTTTTAAGTTTAACATGCCCTGACAGTGAAAAACTATTAAATTTGTTTTTCACTGCTGCACGGCCCATCTCTCCCAAAGGTTAACATTGGGATCTGCCTGTCACTAATTACACACGGGATAGTTGACAGCTGGGATCTCTACATTCCCTCTAGGCAGTCATGCAAAAAGGGAGCTGGGGTGTGACATTTACATCCTGATGGCCCATCCCCAGGTTGATGGGCCTTCCTGGGCTATATGGGAGGGAGGAGCTGACACTTGCTCCTAAACAGGGCTGTGTCTGTCCCCACACAAAGAGCTACATAACCCCCTGCAGAGTGTCTGAAGCCAGGGAAGGAAGGGCAGGGAACTGGTGGACTTCGAAGGCCTCGCTATGAATTTTCGCCCATGTGGAAAGCACCCTTTTTTACATGGTTAGCCACCACTTTTTGCCTGGTTTCTGATGTGACTTTGACCGTTAGAGCACTGGGTCCCTTCTAATCAGTCCCCAGTGCCAGATCTCTCTCCCCAAATCTGTACAGTTGTTTTGCACAACTGACAAACTCTTTAGCTACCACTGTAAGCTACCCACAGTACCTAGGGTCTGGGGCACTAAGGAAGGTCTCTGAGGGCTGCAACAATTGGCCACCCTCGGGGACCCCTCACCTAACCCACACAGTGCTGTCATTGCAGACTGCATGTGTTGGTGCAGGCTAAATTGAAAACATGACCTGTTACACATTCCTGTTTGCCAAGTGCCCTATCACTGCATGTGCAAGTCACCCCTCAGGTAGAGTGCACCAAGGCACATGTGAGGGCATATTAGCATGAGCATTTATGCCCCTGCTATGTCTCTGTCGATTCTGAGACATAGTAAGTGCACAGGGAAGCCATATTAAATGCATGTGCTGGACACTAGTCATTACAAGTTCCCCTGCTACATAATGGCGTCTCCGAATCCTGGGATGTTTGGCATCAAACATCTTAGAATAATAAACCCTCACTGATCTCAGTGATGGATTTATTACAAAATGCACAAAGATGGCACCTTAGAGGTGCCCCCTGAAAACCTACCAGCTACAAGTGTGCTGAGTGACTGGTCCGGACTAGTTCAGCCACCAAAAATTAGTTTCTGGCCCCCCAAGGTGTAAGCCAGTGCTCTCGAGGGATTGGCACAGAGGCCTGCTCTGGACAGAGGTGTGACCTCCTCTCCCAGGAAGGATGGACATTCCAGGGTGGGGAGCTTCAAAGGCCTTGCCGCCTTTGTAATGCAACCCAGGTCCCTCTGGATGGTGGAGATGACCAATCCCACTTTTGGCCATAGCACAGGAGGGAAAATTAATTAAATAAGTAGGAGTGACAACTTCATGTCTGTCCCATCCCTAAGATGGGCGTGCTGAAGTGGACACTACTTTTTTTTAATTCCTCCATCGTGTTTGGAAGGAATTAGGCCACTAGGGTTAGGGTTATGGTCATAAGAAGGATGTAGTCACCCTAAAGGTGGTCAGCCCATTGGCTACTGCCTGGCACTCCCTCTAATGCCCCTAATTTGAGTATTTCAGTAGAACCCCGGAACCCTAGTACTCAGATTACAACAACCTAAGAAGACCCAGGCAGAGAAGAGTTGCACTTGCAGAAAAGGAAACGAGAAAGCAGCTGACCTGGAACTAGCCTCCCCGGTCTGCCTGCTTACCTCAAAGGATCCTGCACAAAAAAGCCAACTTGTCCAGTCTTCAATAAAGACTTAAGACTCCCGTGGGCAGTGGACTTGCCCTGCAAGAAGAAACTCCAAAGAAAAGACACTACAACGGCTGGAACCCCAGAAACCCGACATCAGAAGTGGCCACTGCACCCGAAATCCACAACCTAAGGTGAAGCCAACCAACTGTGCCAACACGGTCCCCAGCTGCCCAGAGACTGAGTAGTGCGGTCTGACCCATCTTGGACTCTCCTGAAACACCTGCAGCCTCTACACACAGGCCCCTTCTCCCACAGGATTGTGGTGAGAGAAAATCTGACAGCTCAAGCAGCCACTGTACCCGTGGATCCCTGACCCCAGCTGACGTGGGCAATCAATGCCAACAATGTTCCCTGGCTCCTAAGAGCTCGAGTCCACCTTGGGTCCAACCCTACCAGACTCCCTAATAACGCCTGCAGGCTAAACACACAGAACCCCCTGACCATGAGTCCTCCTGGACATGAAAACCCAACGCCTAAAGACACCCCTGCATCCGTCGCCCTTGGGCACACGAGGTGTTCCGGGACGTAGGTGCACCTTTGGTCCTTTTCTCAAGTGTACTACCTACCTGCTTGTTTTCTGACTGGCTTCCTAGCCAGAGCCTGCAGACTGTCTTCACAAGGACCAAACTCCCATAGCAAACCATTGGGGACCCAACGCCTTCCTGCACCTCTGCGCCCGGTCGCCCCAGTGCCATTGGGTGTGACCTGTTGATGTGGTTCTGATCAGTGCCCAGTACTTATCTTATCTCCCTGAGATTGGCTTCGTAAGTCGTTGTTAACCTTGTGTTTGCTGAACATTGTTTTTTTCCTCCATAGGAAAACATTGAGAGAACTCTGAAAATTGCACTGTGTCCATTTTTGAAACTGCAAAGTATTTATGCTTAAAAGTCTACGTACCTGATTGTGAAGTTCTTGGGTCTGAAACATATATAAAAAGAAATGTTATTTTCCTAAATTGGTCTTGTATTTATTCTGAGTGTGTCTCATTTATTGCCTCTAAGAGTCCAAAAAATGCTTAGCACTATCCTCTGATAAGCCTAACTGCTCGCCCACACTACCACAGAATTATAGGGCTCGAAAAATCCACTCGACCACTCGCATTGGCGAGTCTTATTTGATCAGGTCGAGCTATTTTTAATACTTACTTGTCCCTTCTGGCAAGTTCACACTGAACAGCTGTCCTGCTCTGTTGAAAAGTGGAGGGGCAATAAAAGATGCCTTTAAATCTTGCTCTTATGTCACATTTGCTCTTAGTTCACAGACAGAGGTCAAAAGTCAGTTGTTCTTACAATTAATTTTCCTTCTGAGTGCAGAGTTGCAGGACTTTGTATGGTGAACTGTGTGACCTGATGCTTAGAATATAAAATAAAAAGATACAGGGTGTCAGGTTTTTCCTAACACACATTTAAATGACTAACTCAACTGTGCAAAATTTCAAAATATATTTCAGTAGGTGTGAAAGCCCTTTTTTATATTCGTGTGATGAAAAAATATTTTAATAGGATGAAAACAAATCAGAATACTTTACATGTTGATGTGCAAAGGATGTGTTTAGAGGTTTTTGGATATTTCTTGGAAAGTTACTGTGCATAGATGACAATATGTTACCATATCATGGTTTAGCAATATATTTATTAAAATTGAGTGTTTAAACAAACTGAGAAAAACTCCTACCCTGACGGCAATGTTGCTAATAAACTAAAAGAAGTCCTAGCTTATGTGCGCTATACCTTATGGGTATGTGGGCTAGATTATTGCGATGCATGCAGCGAACTTTAGTCTACTTAATCAAACAAAAGAGGTTTGTTTGTACTGCACAAATGCTGAGCTGACATATTTGAAGGTTCAACTGTATGTGAAAATTAAGAAAAAGGCAACTCTCTAAACTATTTGCCTAGGATCACACAATTTGAGACACGTTTACAGGTCATGTACATTACAGTTATGTCGGGTAGATTATTTAAGTTACTCAACCTGCAGGTCTAGTAAAATTTTTATGATTTTTCGAGCCCTGAAAAGAGCATTAGTCCCATATACTTTTGCCTCTGCAATACCAAATGGGGGGGATCCACTGGACTCACTGCACAGTGTACTTCATTTTAGTACACTATACAGAGAGCTAGCTTCCTAAATTGGTGGCAGCTGTGGGATCTGCGACTTTGCATTTGCTGATACCACTTGGTCAATAAATGGCTACACGAGTAAATCCCAAAATTGCCTTTGTTTAAAATTGCACTTTTTGAATTGGGTATTTTTCCAAATTCTAGAAAGTACTGTTAGGGCCCTCGTCAGGTAGCTGTAGCTTAACAATAAAAGTTTAAAAAATGTACTTTAGTTAGGACTGCAAAAAGGTCCCCACTTTAGTAAAATAAAGAATACCTCAGAGGACAGAGTTGTGGAGCTCAACGTCACCCCTTAGCTTCAGCTTTCCCACAAGCAGTTAAGGGCCCACGGTAAAGCATACAAAATAAAAATGGGTTCAAACCCTACCAGTGCAAGGCTCCAGGAGCTACTGGCAGAGCATGAGCAGGCCCATTCTGCAGATGAGGCCACTGACCTTGAGATCAGAGCAGTGCAGAAGAGGAAGAACTGGACCCTCCACCACTTAAAAGAGGGGAACCTGTACCACAAGTGTCTAGGACACATCCCCTTACTGAGGGGCACTCAGGTTCCTCAAGGTCCAGAGAGAGACTCTCTGAAGAGGAGATGATTTTAGAGAGATTAGTTAGGAGACTTGCCCTGAAAGACAGAATCCTACCAATAAAAAAAGAAAGAAGAGAACCCAAGGATGGTGGCGGCAATTTCATAACTAGGGACAGAGTAGAGCACTGAGTCCCTAAAATCCCCAAAGTGACTGTCCCCAATATGAGGAAGGGGATGATATCACCAAATGGTACACAGCCTATGAGAGGGCCTGTATAGCCAGAAAACTTGCTAAACAGCATTTGGGCTCTCCTCTGTGTGAACTGTTCTCAGGAAAGTGCAGAGATAGACTCTTGACACTAAATGAGACAGATGCAAGGTCCTATTACCTCAGGAAGGCTTTCCTGTTTGAAGACTTTGGGCTTACCCTTGAGAAGTACAGGATCATATGCAGGGAGAATCAAAAAACCCAGAGTCAGTTGTGGGTTGATTTTGTGAACTTCTCAGTGAAGACACTAGGTGGCTGGTTAGAAGGTAACTCATTTGCATGATTGGGATGGTGTTTACAATTTAGTAATGGAAGAGCATTTGTTGAGTAAGTGTATGCAGGAAAGCTACATCAATACCTGGTAGGCCTAGGTCCACTTTCTCCTTAAGAATAGGGGAAGAAGACAGACCACTGGGTGAAAACAAGGGTGACCAAGACTTCCACTGGTGAGGGGACCACAAAAAGACAGAGACCAAAAAGCCCCCACAAGGGAATGAGGGTAACTAAAACAAGGAGTCTTCTAAAGGCCACCTAAAACCTTCAAAGGAGGATGGGCCCTGGGACTCTTCCCAGCCCAAGGGTGGGTACAAGGGTAAAAACTGGGATCCCAGAAAGTATTTGTGCCAAACCTGCAAAACCAAAGGACACCAAACTGGAGATCTTAACTGTGCTAACAAAAAGAATGCCTCTAGGGCACCTGCAGTAAATGGAGTGGTAATTCGCCAGGTGGGATTCCAAGTAGGTCCTGACCATGTCAGTGAGACTACGGAGGCAACTTTAGTCTCAGAATGTGGTTTGGATGTAGCTGCCCTGGCTGTCTGGCCCAGTAATCTGGAGAGATACAGACTCATATAAATGGGATTCAAGTTGAAGCACTGAGAGGCACTGGTGCCAGTGTCACCATGGTGACTGAGCAACTTGTGTCCTCAGAAGAGTATCTGACTGGTGAGACATACACAGTCCTCAACGCTGATAATCAGGTTAAGGTGCATTCCATGGCAATGGTATCCTTAGATTGGGAGGTGGAGGGGTTCCTGGCCAAAAGAAGGTGGTATCTCCTAAAATCCCTGTGCAATGTCTGCAAGGAAATGATCTCGAGTCCATGCAGCTATGCTATGCTAGGTATCTCTGAATTGGACTGTGTAAAAACAGGAGCACAAAGTAGGGCCCAGGGTGAAAAAGTAGAGTTAGAGTCTGGAATAATGGCCCAACCTACCAAGAGGAAAGGCAAAAAGTTGGTTCCAATAACACACCAGAACAGGTCCCCTCTCCTCAGGGAGAAGACCTGACAGTCCCAGAGGGAACTGAGCCTCAGGAGCTTGGGCCTTACACAGCAGAGCTCATAGGACTAGGGGGACCCTCTGGGGAGGGTCTGTGCCAGGGACAGAGGACCTGTCCCATTCTTGAAGGCCTGAGACAGCTAGCTGCTGATCAGAAAAAGAGAGATATCAGTGACTCCACAGGACCTATTGGGGGAGGTACTCCTATTTACTGAGGCCACACGCCTGGTGCCACTAGGAGAGTGGTAGGGCCTCAGCAGTTCAGAGAGTTTCTCCTCACGTTGGCCCATGATATCCCCTTAGCTGGGCATCTTGGCCAGGCAAAAACATGGAGTAGGTTGGTAAACCACTTCCAGTGGCCAGGTATGTCCCAGAAGGTGAAGGAGTTTTGTAACTCCTGTGCCACACAAAGGCCCCTTAATTCCACCTCAAGTGGTTGGGTTGCCTTTGAAAGGGTAGGGATTGAAATTTTGTCGGTCCCCTTGACCCTCCATCGGCATCAAGGAACAGATTTATACTGGTTGTAGTGGATCATGCAACCAGGTCCCCTGAAGCAATTCCCCTCAGGACTACTAATACCCCTGCAGTAGCTAGGGCTCTCATTGGTGTATTCACCAGAGTGGGCTTTCCAAAAGAGGTGGTACCGGACAGAGGTGCTAACTTAATGTCTGACTACCTAAAACAAATGTGGGCTGTAGGAAGTTGGCTCTGTATATACTATCTCAAAGTGAGAGACAGTGCGCACAGAGTCCATGGGTTCTCCCTTAGAGCTAGGATAGTGGCAAAATTAGATAATTTTAATGCTCTATTTTGCGGTAGTGTGGTCGAGCAGTAGGCTTATAAGAGGGTAGTGCTAAGCATTTGTTGTACACACAGAGGCAATAAATGAGGAACACACACTCAAAGACTTAACTCCAGGCCAGTAGTTTTTATATAGAAAAATATGTTTTCTTAATTTATTTTAGAACCACAAGATTCAAGATTTGAAGTAAATACATAAAATGCAAGGCATTCCACACAGGTAAGTTAGGAACTTTGAATTAGAGCAGTAACATACACAGTTTTAGTTAAAATGTCAATAAGCTATTTTAAAAGTGGACAAATAGCAAAAATCAACAGTTCCTGGTGGAGGTAAGTAATGGTTAGTTTGTCAGGTAAGTAAGGCACTTACAAGTCTTAGTTCCTGGGCATAGGCAGCCCACCGTTGGGTGTTCAAGGCAACCCCAAAGTTACCGCACCAGCAACACAGGGCCGATCAGGTGCAGAGGTCAAAGGAGGGCCCAAAACACATAGGTGCCTATGGAAAACAGGGGTGCTCCAGTTCCAGTCTGCCAACAGGTAAGTACCTGCGTCTTTGGAGGGCAGACCAGGGGGGTTTTGTAGAGCACTGGGGGGGGCACAAGTAGGCACATGAAACACAACCTTAGCGGCAAAGGGGCGGCCGGGTGTAGTGTGCAAAGCAGGCATCGGGTTGTCAATAGGAATCAATGGAGGGACCCGGGGGTCACTCTACTGGTGCAGGCAGGGCAGAGCGGGGCTTCTCAGGCCAGCCACCGACTGGGCTAGGCAGAGGGTCGCCTGATGGTCACTCCTGCACTGGAGTTCGGTTCCTTCTGGTCCTGGGGGCTGCAGGTGCAGTGCTTGGTCCGTCCAGGCGTCGGGTTCCTTGTTTCAGGAAGTCGCAGTCAAGGGGAGCCTCTGGATTCTCTTTGCATGCGTCGCCGTGAGGGTCCAGAGGGGGTCATCTCGGGTTACTCACGAGATCGTAGTCGCCTGGGAGTCCTCCCTAGAGTGTTGGTTCTCCGGAGCTTGAGCCGGGGGCATTGGGTGAAGTCTCACGCTTCCGGGGGGGAAGAGTGAGTTCTTTAAAAGTTGCTTCTTTGTTGCAAAAATGTTGCTGTGGGTGAAAAGTGCCTCTGTTCTCGGACGTTTCTTGGTCCTTCGGTTTCAGGGCAGTCCTCTGAGGCTTCAGAGGTTGCTGGTCGCTGTTGGATGCGTCGCTGTGCAGGTGAGTCTTGTTAGTCTGGAGACAGGCCTGTAGGGCTGGGGCCAAAGCAGTTGTCATCTCCGTCGTCTCTGCAGGGCTTTCAGGTCAGCAGTCCTTCTTCTTGTTGTAGGTTGCAGGAATCTGATTTTCTGGGTTCTTGGTCGCCCCTAAATACTGAATTTATGGGGTGTGTTTAGGTCAGGAGGGCAGTAGCCAATGGCTCCTGTCCTGCAGGGTGGCTACACCCTCTTTGTGCCTCCTCCCTGAGGGGAGGGGGGCACATCCCTAATACTACTGGGGGAATCCTCAAATCTCAAGATGGAGTATTTCTAAAGGCAGGGGTCACCTCAGCTCAGGACACCTTCTGGGCTGTCCTGACTGGTGGGTGACTCCTCCTTGTTTTTCTCATTATCTCCTTCAGCCTTGCCGCCAAAAGTGGGGGCAGTGGCCGGAGGGGTGGGCATCTCCACTAGCTGGAATGCCCTGGGGTGCTGTAACAAAAGGCATGAGCCTTTGAGGCTCACAGCCAGGTGTTACAGATCCTGCAGGGGGAGGTGAGAAGCACCTCCACCCAGTGCAGGCTTTTGTTTCCGTCCTCAGAGAGCACAAAAGCTCTCACCCCAGGGGGGCAGAAACTCGTCTCAGTGGCAGCCTGGCACTGACCAGTCAGTCCTGCACTGAAGGATTGGGTAAACCTCTGTGTGCATTTTGTAATAAATCCAACACTCGCATCAGTGTGGGTTTATTATTCTGAGACGTTTGATACCAAACTTCCCAGTTTTCAGTGTAGCCATTATGGAGCTATGGAGTTCGTTTTGACAAACTCCCAGACCATATACTTACTATGGCCACACTGTACTTACAATGTCTAAGAATAGACTTAGACACTGTAGGGGCATATTGCTCATGCAGCTATGCCCTCACCTGTGGTATAGTGCACCCTGCCTTAGGGCTGTAAGGCCTGCTAGAGATGTGACTTACCTATGCCACAGGCAGTATTTTGTGGGCATGGCATCCTGAGGGAGATGCTATGTCGACTTTGCCTTTTTCTCCCCACCAACTCACACAATCTGTATTGGCAGTGTACATGAGTTAGGTGAGGGGTGTCCCTTAGGGCGGCACAACACTTAGGGACCTTTCTTGGTCACAGGGCCCTTGTTGATTCCCTGGGCTCTGAAAGTGCCAGAAAGCCACCTTAAGGTATGTGGTGGGTACTGGTCAACATGAGTGGTACAACTACATAACAGTTTCTCCAAACCTAGGCATGTTTGGTATCAAACATGTTGGAATCATACAACTACACAGATTCCAGTGCTTGTTGCATGATCCCATGGACTCTGGTGGTTCCTTAGAGGATGTGCCCTGTTCTGCCAGTGAAGACTACCGGGGTCCGGCTGCCAGTCTATGCTGCTGCTGACCCCAGACACTGTTCTGCCCTCCTGCTGATGAGCTTAACTCAAGCAGAGGAAGGCAGAACAAAGGATTTCCTACAAGGGAGAGGTGTGACCACCTCTCCCTTTGAAATAGGTGTCTCTGCGCTGGGTGGCCTCTGAGCGCCACCAGACTGCTTTGAAGGGCACATTTGGTGCCCTCTTTGCATAACCTGGTTTGCACCAGTTCAGGGACCCCCGGTTCCCACTCTGCTGCAAAACTGCACAAAGCACAGGGGAGCGACACCCCCCTGTCCACCTCCTCCCCTAGGGAGATGCACAGAGCTCTGCCAGGTAGCCAGTTAATTCTGCCATCTTGGAAACAAGGTGGGCAGAAGGACCTTGGAACATCTGACTCGTTAGGCCAGGTAAATGATGTCCCTGACCCCCTCAGATATGTGGGTCACTACAGAGAGTGACCACCCCCCTTTTAGGGTTACTTAAGGGCTCCTCAGACAGTGGGTCCTCAGATTTGTCAAGCAAGGCTCTTCAAGGAACTCTTTGCAAGACATCTTCTGCTCTTGGCCTCCGGAACCGCTTCTGGAACTGAAACATGACTGTATCTAGTTTGGGGGCTCCCACTGCAATATGGTTTATCCAGCTCCTGCAAGATTTCTGAAACATCCCTGCCTGTGCATCCTCCAGGGTCACCAGGACTCTGCCTACATCCAAGAAGCAAGAAGGAATCTTCCTTGGAGTGAACGAATCACTCCCCTGCATCCGAAGGCACCTCATAACGACAACAACTGGCTGGAGGATCCTGCTGTCCCACAGACAACAAAAAGGCTCTGCTCACAGGTGGTGGTTCTGTGGTCCTCTCTAGGTCCAACTTGTCTTCTGACCAACTTGGGAGACAGTGGACCCTTGCTGCAGCCATTGGAATGGAACCTCTTTGCACTGCAACTGTTGCTCTTGCCTAGGTTTGTTGGCACTTCCTCCAAGACATCTGTCAGCTCCTAGATGCCCCAGCCTCCAGCACTCTGGAACTTCAAATTCAGCTTCCACTCTGCAGCTCCTGAAACGTGGTATGCCTGTTTTGTTGTGCTGCTGAGGCCTCCCTGCGACTCCCTGTGCCTGCTGTCAGTTGGTCTCTCGTGGGGGCTCCTCTGACACCGGCTGGCTTTCCTTCCTGCTGAAGGCCCGCCCCTACTCCCCTCCAAGGGTTGAGTCACTAGGACCTTGCTGGTCCTATAAAACCTGCAATCTTCCTTGCATCAGCTATCAGCATTTGCCAAAGCTTGTTGGTGGTCCTGCTGGCCACTGACCCCCCCCCTGCAACCGACATGGAACAGCTTGTGTGCAATTCCAAAGATCTTCTGCATCCCCCCGAACTTTGCAGCTGGACTTTTTCCTTTACCTTCCTGCAGGAACTGCACCTCTAAGAGGATGGGCATTGCCTATCTGCACTGCCTGGACATCTGAGTTGTCTGGACACTGTCCCCTCCTTTTTCAGGTTCTTTGCGTTGGAAATCTACCTTTGTGTTCTACCGACCTGGTCCACAGGCCACAGCAGCAGCTGAACAAGGCTTTCATTGACATCAATGAGGGTTTCTGGCACCACTTCACCCCTATGCACCTGGGCTCCCTAGTGTAGGTACTCCAGTCTTCTGGGTATCCACAGGTGGGGGCACTCGCCAACCTTCTTTTTGGCAACTGGTTTCTTCAGGGTCCACTGGTAATGGTCCTGAATTTATACAAATCCAACCATGACGGTCCTGTGTTAGCCTATGGACACCCTGCTCGATAACAACTCTGCATCCGGGCACCTGTGGGATATCTAGTACTTACTTCTGGTATTTTCCTACTCCCCCAGCCCCTGGGATCCTAACACACTTACCTTGGTTGGGCACCTCCATTCTTCTACCACTTTCTTAGTATACGGTTTGGCCCCCAATAGGGTCCCATGTATTTCTATGCATTTCCTGGCTGTCACTATACGTATATTTTGTGAGGTTATATCTCCAAGTGAAGATATACCAATGTTAGTAACGCCTTAGTGTTGTAATAAAGAATACTTTATTTTTGCAACACCCGGTGGGGTTCTTTTTTGTGAACAGTTACTGACTGACTATTGTGGTATTGCAAGTGCTTTACACTCCTCCTAAATAAGCTTTAGCTGCTCACCAATGCTACCCCTAGAGAGTTTTTACTAGCTGGACACAAACACTAGCACGAAGGGTTGCCTTGACTTAGTATTAGTATAAGATGCCACACTCTAGGTGTACACCGTAATCTGAGCCTGCCTCCTTCAATATGTACATTCTGAAACAGTACTAATGTAATACAATATGGTGGCATCCCAAAAACGACAATCCCAGTCCCTGGTGAAATTGCTGCCAAAACACCAGAAGGTCCAATATGGAGTCGACCGAAGAGCAACAACATCTTAGCCTCCGGTGACACTGTTAAGAACTGGCAGGCACTCAGACCAGCAGTACGTAAATACAAAGAACGTGTAACTTGACAGCGCCTCCCTTGGTTCCGCCACCATCACCAGCATGCTTTCTGGACTAATGTGACTTTTTTGTCTACTCAGCTCCTCCTTTGAATACTCTGTCTTGCAGGTAAAAAAAAAAACATCGTTGCTCACAAATATGAAACGCATAGAGGGAGAGAGAATTATGCCTAAAAAAAAAGATGACTAGTGTGCAACTTCAAAGAGACTTACGATAGAATTAACCGAAAGCAACATTTATTCCGTCACCCGCATTGATTTTTAGTATACCCTCTTCTTCGTGAAACACACAAGTAAAAGAATGACGCGTGGGGCTCCCAGTGCACAAAGTACATTTAAATCTTACCCAAGATCACTGTAGGGCTGCAAGGAAAGTCTGCGCGTGCGCCCGTTACCAACCAATCAGCAGTTTAAACACTAATATAGCGTCAACGTTAGAAAGCGCACGAGACGAACGTCCGTATGGCAACCGTGATGGGTGTATAAAAACAGCAATAAAAGGGATACGACAAATGTACTGATAATAAATCATGCTTAAAAGAAACTGTGCGTTATGTTTTAAAATAAATTAACTAAACTCTGACTGCATCCAGTCATTGCATCCTCTGAAAGTAGAAAAAGAGCACCATGCGATCTCACAAAGAAAAACACTGTCCGGATGACACGTAGAGGTGGACAATTTCGCATAGAAGGTACGTTCCACCTGCAGGGTTGAAACGTGTATTAAGTGCTTTGGCTACAGGGAACGGTCGTCATAAAGCTTACCAACTTCCGTAGTTGCTGAGTTTTACTCCTAGGAGGGGTTCAGTGCACTAGGTCAACCCCTTGCTCACGCGCAGAAACAACGAGCGAAGATCGATGGGTAGTCCGTCTTCTTTGTCTAGATACCAGGCCCAGGGTAGTCGTGCTGGGAACAGTAACTAGAGCAGATGGCTTCGCAGCCCCCTCCCAAGCCGTGGGAGACCCGGCGGGGTCCGTCTGTCTCCAGCGCGTTTCAGTGAGTACCGTCACAACATCTCCTGCAGCCTGCCTGGAGAAGCTGACCCGCCGCTACTTTAGAAAATATAATCACCTCGTCCTCCGCAAACTATGACTTCAGTCTTCCCATTTTCTACAGCCATATCTATTTTGCTGCCCAAACGCCTCCCGGGCTATTTGTCCTTTCAGCTTTACTAGTAGGCATACACAGCCTTCCAGACACAAGTGCCCGATCTGTTGATTTATAGCCCATGGCAGCCTACGCATTAGTAAACATAACATGGACTTTTACTTAGTTGGCAATGTAGTATATTTGTTTTCTTTATTCTCAGATTTGCTGCATTGTTCAGAAGGGGTTAATCGAGCAATCTGCTTACCCACTGGGCTAGTATACGTACAACTGCCTCCAGCTATTTGGTCATTCTGATAAGGGAGAAACATTCATCGCTCCATAGTACACACTTCCTGTTCACTTCCAGCCTGAATCTGAAGGCGCACTAGCTCCTATAGAATATGCTTCCAGGCATAGTGTTTCGTCGATCAGTGATTTGGGGCCATAGGTATGAACACATTTTCCCATAGACACAGAATAGGCAAAACTGCTTGATACATCTGGCCCTTGGTCACGTCCACCTAGCATGTTCCTACCCTAGTTAGCCGAGTAGACGAGGCAAACAACGTGCGGAAAGTGTTCCATCGAAATCCTCATAAGAACTGGTATTCAGATGACTTTCCCCGTTCGATGAAGAGGGGGGTGGATAGGGCCCACTAGTATTAAGAGGTGGGCAAGCCTGCAAAGTTAGGGATCTGATCTTAAAAGCCTAACCAACAGCCTTGTCATCGCAACATTTATTATGTAAATTTCGCAACAGATGATATGGAAACATGTTATAAAACTTTAAAATTGATATATTCTTTCAAAATTTGTGTTTCAGTATAATACATTAGATTGAATAAGTGCATTGGTACTGAATGACATTTGTTGAAAATAATTGTTTTTTAACTTAAACTTAAAAATATTTGAGAATACTTCTGCTCTGTGATAATGTTGCCAGCGAATATATCAGCTTGTCATGGAAACTGATATGTTATTTTATGTGAAGCAAAATTACTTCCTATTCAACCATACATATATGACTTTTTTTGTAACACCCACCCTGGGCTAAATTACTCCACTGTGCTCTGCGACCTGCCGCTCTTGGACACATAGGCACTGTAAAGCAAAAATATTTGCCTAAGTGAAGGAACTGGGATATGATCCCTTGTTTCTTGGTTTCATATTGCACAATTTAGCCTCTTGTATATTGTAGTGCAGCATTGAATTAGTGCCTACTACCCTCTATGTGGGGCACAGAAGTGCTTGCCTTCACCAAAAGCGCGCTACACTATGTAGGGTGTGTGGTTAGAAAGATGTTTTTGTTTGGATCCTATTTGGGAAGTGTTTCCATGTTATACCTGATCACCACTGAGGTGCTTTTATCCTGTTACGGGATACAGCGTGTAGCACTGTGTTATATAATTAAGTGTAAAAGACAGACCTGCAGATTATGGTTTCCAACATGCTGGCAGCTTTGAACAGATCTGCAGGTCCCATTATAGTAAATCATATGATTTAGTGTGCTTAGCTGGTTACTGCACTGAGTTGTCCTATCTGGGATTTTGTGAATAGTTGTGGTCCTGAGCTGGTATAGTTGGAGGGAGAGGGAAGCGGAGAGATTTGTTAGGAGGAGCCTTTTCTATTATCATACCATGTCAGAGTATCTATGTGAGATGTAAAGAAGTTGTCAGATTGTATAGATATTTGGGACCTGCAGTCATTGGACTATGTTAAAGTGCTCCAAAATTGTTCAGTAATGTGTGATATCTCTTTAGTTATTCCATCCATGTTCATTTGGCTGTACAGTGCTGGTGATGGACAGCCCTCATAGCAGATATGTGTTATGTGAATTTATCATTTTTGCTTACGACTGCATATTATGGTTTTAATATTATTATCAGTCATAACTGTTAAAAAAAGGAAGTACATCATTATAATGCCATGGCGAGTCATAAGTCAGCCCTTCTTTGCCTGCCTGCCTAATGAAACCAGTTTGCTGGTTGAGTTGTTCAGAATTTGTGGGTTGCAACCTGAGGATTTCACTTGAGGGTGCAGCTGTTTTGGGCTCTGTCACTGGGTTACAGGTGTTGCAGTTATTTAGGAAATAGCCAAGTTTTCAACAGCCTTCAAATGTCTGCATGTTCCTGGGTGCTCCAAATGCTGGCTGATAGTGAGTTCCAGACCTTGGTGGCTTGTATTGAGAAAGGCACTGCCTCTTTAGAATTCCTTATTGTAAGGCGGTGCAAGCCTGGAGCACAGTGTTCTGTTTGGTTTGTACTGCTTGAATGTAACTTGTAAGTGCAGGGGTCCTTTTCCTTGGGAGGCTCTGTGGACAGTATCTCCTTCTTGCAGTTACCAACAGCTTCCAGATCATTCACCCACTAAATGAATACATTACATTACATGCAATCTGAAACAAATGTTTTTTTCAGAGAATATATCATGTTAAGTGAAAGGGAAGACATGGCACTTTTTATGGATCAAATCTGTTTATTGGTATTTAACATACAAAACAATACAAAGATCCGTATCAAAACCTCCAAATATTTCGACTATCGATATATCAAAAGTCCCAAATAATTCATATTTAAGGGCTATTTCACAAGATCACTGTTCTGCCGCTGGGAAGAACTACCACCCCTTGTCCGCCCCCGCTCACATGAAGATCGATGTAATCAAAGCACAACAGTCTGGATCTCTCAGAGCTAACCACACACTCTCCTTCACAATATTGTCCCGGCCCCTCTCCGGGCCCCACAAGGCCAGTCATTCCTCTAAGCCTCCTTTGTCAGCCCCAGGACCCTTAGATATGCTGGGCACGTCAGTTCAGTAAACTCTGTCGACAAGATCTGGAGAAACGGCCTCCACAGTGTACATATGTCACCCACCCTCTGTTTAGAAGCCAGAGTAAGCTTCTCCATCGCTAGAATGAACCACAGCTTCTGAAGCCAAGACACATACGTCGGTAACCTGTCCGAGCCCCATAAGGCGAGAATCGTCTGCAGCGCAGCATTGAGAGCTAAGGCCATCTGGCACCCCCTCAACGATCGAAGGGGAAAGGTGAGGGGATTGGGTCAACCCAACAATACATACGATGGAAATCTAGGAATCTCTGTCTGAAACACCTTATCTATGACATCTAAGATACTCGTCCAATATCTCTGTAACTTGGGGCAGTGCCAGAGAAGATGTACCAGTGTGCCCGTGTTACCGCACCCCCTCCAACAAAGGCCTGACTTAGCAGGATCCCACGCATGTATCCTTGCTGGGGTATAATACCAGTAGGAAGCCACCTTGTATGCAGTCTTTGTCCCCGCAGCATTATAGGCCGTATGATGTGTTCTATAATATATGTTGACCCAGTCCTCCTCCGTGAACTCCCTCCCCAACTCCTTCTCCCATCTCTGCTGTCCTTTAGACTTAGGCGGTCGCTCCACACCCTGCAGAAATCTATAAAGCTCCGATATCACCCGCTTATCATCCTTCTTTGTTAATATTCTTTTCTCAAACAGGTTAAACGGCCTATCTATCAAAGCCCTTTCGCCGGCATGAGGGCCCAGTGCCTTACTTGATAATACAACAGTCTATCCGCCTCGGTCAAGCCATACGTCTCCCGTATCTGATCGAAAGGAATCACCCCATTCTCATCAAAGAGACTCCCCACCCTCTTACAGCCCCCATCATAGCATCGCCGAAAACTCTCTACCAGCAGACCGGGCGCAAAGTCGGGGTTCTCACCAATCGGTGCCATAGGGGACTGAAACGTCGTCAACCCCAACCGGTGCACCACCACATCCCATATGCGGAACGTCGCTCCCGTGATCAGGGAGGAATAGAGCCCCTGCACCCTATGCCGGCGTCGGAGCCAAGGCTCCTTTCAAATGTGGGACCCAGCCACTGCCTGATCCATGAAGCTCCAGTGTTTCTCAGTGAGCGGCCGACTCCACTCCAAAAGAAAGCACAGCTGGGCGGCTTGAAAATACCGCAGAAGACAGGGAACAGCCAGTCCCCCCTCCCCTCTGGGGTGATACAGAACATTCCTCGGGAGCCGGGCCTGTCGTCCGTCCCAGATGAATTTCAGGACAGCGGACTGGAGGGTCGCAATCGTCCGGGACGGAGGAGTCAGAGGAAGTGCCTGGAACACATAGAGTATACGCGGCAACACGGTCATATGATGCTTTTTAATGCTGTCTTCCTTACTCAAAAAAAAAAAAAGAGCAATTCCAGATATTGTTTAGTATCTCAATTGAATCAATTAAACAAGTTAGCAAAAAAAAGCAGCCTCTGAGAGCCCACTGGGGACGCTCTTGATTACATGTCTTCATGAGACTTAAATGACATAGGTGACTTTTATTTACATGTTCTGCATTTTGCTTCATCGGAAAATCAAGTTTTAAATGTCCTCTGAGTTTAGCGATCAAACTGCAGTAATAGGGTATACAATGGGGCATAACGACTCTAGCCACTCTCTATGCAGTATCCTTATATGCAGACAATATTCTTCTATATGTTAGGGATGATCAATTGTGTCTGACCCCTGTAGCTCGCTTCCTGATTGTCTTTGCAGAGATTTCTGAACTGAAGGTCAACTGGTCCAAGTCCTGTATCTTCCCCTTCGCTCTGGCTATGCACTTCTGCTGGGACACCATTTGAACCCTCAGCTTCAAAGAGAAATGGTCAAGCTTTAGTATCTTGAGATTAATGGTTATCACTCGCCGGTACACCTCCAGGATGGTAACCTGAAAAGGGCTCTCTGGTCCCTAAGGGCTCAGTTCTCCTTTTGGTCGACACTGCCCCTATTGTCATGGGTTGGTTGCCTAGCATTGGTTAAGATGATAGTATTCCCAGGGCTTCTATATATTATTTTTTTCAATCTCCCTTTGTCGCTTCCCTGGTACTTCTTCAGAGAATTTGATGCAATGGGGGCATTTTCCTTTGGAACAAGGGCAGCTGTCAGGTCGCACTGTTTACTCTTAACCTTTCTGTAGAGGCTGGTGGCCTCAGGCTCCTAGACTCCGAACAGTACCATCTAGCGGCACAGCTCCAGTGGCCTGCTCGGTGACTGGCAGGCCACTCCCTTCTGAAATGGTTATTTCTTCGAGAGATCTGTATAAAGGACAGTTAAGCTCCATAGTGCTGTCTCTAAGATCCCCCTTGTCTGCTATCCCCTTATGTTATCCACTGCGTTGTACTGTCTCGGAGGCTCGCAAGCACTTTCTAAGCATTGGTTCCACTATGGCCGTACCATCCCTCTCACTGGCAACCGCAGACAGTATATCCCTGTCACACCTGGAAGTGTGTGTGGGGGGGGGGGGTGTGTTACTATTTCAGGCTTACTTTCACCCGGTGTGTTGTGAACACTCAAGGCCCTTGGAGCAGAGTTTGAGATCTCCCACATGCGTCCGGCGACTTCCTTACCTTTTGCACTAGCTAGGCAATCACTGAGAAGCCTGTTTCAGGTTCATGACTCAGAGCCTCCTGCTAATGCAGTGACTTAAGTACTGTAGACTTTGGGGAATAGTACTCACCTTGTTCGATGGCTTTACAAAGGACATCTCCAACATTGTAATCAAGCCAGAAGTTCCTTCCCGGAGAAGTGAGGCAGTGACATAGGTCGCCCATTGCACAATTCGTAGTGCCAAGAGATTTTATCATACCCACATAGAGTATCCTGTAGTTTGTGTTTTAAATATCTCCAGTTCATCATTCTTAATAGGATGTGTCATCCCACAGTTAAAGTGCCATGTTTACATCTTGCACTCAATCAGAATTATTTTTCTTCTAGTAGCCCACTATCAGCATTATTAGTGGTTTATATCATATCACATAACTGGCTTTTGTTTTGATGTGATAAACTCAGAGGCATTGATGCAACAGCAACTCTGGATATTGTGATAGTTACCTCTGTTGGGCAAGATGGAGGTAGCGTCTGATATTTCAACACATGCATTCCTTTGGTTAAAAAACTTTCTGTGGGATATCCCTGCATCAATTGGTGCAGAGTGTTAAAACATGCTTTATTGCAGCTAGTTTCGATTGGTCTTTCATTTCATGGTTTGTTTTCTTTGTATGTGCTAAATGTACCAGGCACCTGGATTACATAAGACATCACTAGCCTTTGAGAACAGTTAGCAAAGCAGTTTGAATGGTTCATTTGTTACGAATCTAGGTTTGTCTTGTCTTAACACACTTATTTTCTCCGTTCTCACTCAACTCACCATTGTGCGAGGGACTCCCCTCAAACTTTGCTTTCCTTATTGCTTTTTAAAAAGTATTTATAGGCACTTTACTTATTGCTTCATCTTATCTGGTAATGGGTAGAAAGCCTGAGTTGTTGGATAGCCTACTTTTGGTTTCTCCCAGCTGTTACCTCAAAAACTAAGTTGTAAATACGTAGAAAATGTTGCAATATTGGTTCTGGCAATTGTTATTAAAAGGGTTATTCATGAAGTTGATTTTCACTCATTACCTATTGTTTTCTGTTCCACTACTTTCGAGAATCTTTGTTTATAATACCGGTCTAGATCTATCCCCCCACAAAGCCCTCTATGAAACTTACTTGTGCCAGTCAAAGCTGCCATTCCTCATTTGCATTTACTAGCTGTTAAAGTTTTATCACAGGTAGCCTTGTTAGAAGTAGGAGGTTCCTTAATATCTAGCGTAATAGTCACATCAAAGGCAGCAATGCATTGTGAACTTTCTGCTCTGTTGATATCCAAACTGTGCTCGAATTATTCTCCTTTAGCTACAAAATCAAATTACTTGTTATGTGTTAAATTAATGGTTCCCTTATGGAGCACTATCAGCTTAGGATATTTCTGAAACGAGAGTACCTAATGTACAAACTGATAAAAGTGAGGAAAACTGAGCAATGTAACTGAGCCGGCCTTTATGATGATAATTAACAGAACACAAAGGGACTGGCCATTTAGGCCAACTCGTAAAACAGCAGGAGGTGGTACAATGATCGATTTACATGACTTGTTCTGGAAATTTAGTTTTTCATCTCATGGACATGATGGTCGTCCAAACCAATCTACACGATCCCTGGGTTTTGGTGCTAACTATAACTCTAATCTTAAAAAGGAGTGTGATGCTGTTCATTATATAAAAGCCAAAGTATATATAGCCAAGTAAATAATATTGTCTGGACTCCCAATGTAATCTCTAAACTCCAGGCTGATTTACACCTTGCAGATTACATGATTGACATACTCCTGGATAGTGATATCTTTGAAAATTATGGCAACATACCCACTTTGGAAAACTAAATAGAGATTGCCATCAGAAAAAAGTAATACAGAGAGACAATGTCACAGATGTCTAAATAAATGAATTTGATATTAGTATAAACCCATAATTAAGCACAAGATCCACCACATATGCTGAACAAGGGAAACAATGTGACCTTCAGTATGGGGCTATTCAAAGTAGTGAGACCAAATTATGTTATTCTATGCAAAAGTTTGTTTTTCTGGCAAGTAGTTGCACAACTCCCAGGCTCTTGTTGCAAAAGAAGACAATCCCCATCCCTGGTGATAAGTTAGTAAAGTACCTACATGATTTATAAGCAAGGCATTACGTTGCTGAAATTTAGGCCATTGAGTTGACCTACCTCCTATATGTTCTTCTTTGTCCCCTACAAGAAGAAAAATACCTAAAATGATTACAACAAACAAAGGCACAATGTCTTAATGCGTTACAAATAGTGGTTCCATAAGCAAACCCAGAGTACTGGGGCAAACTATTGGAAGCAGAATATGGAGATTGTATTAAATTAGTTTATGTGCTTGACTCTTGTAAAGGGGTATAATTCTTTAATAAAACAATAAAGGAGATGGGTTACTTCCCAAAGCAGCAGACATATTGCTGTTTTGGATGGAATTGGCACATTGTTTTGTTGGAATTGGCACATTGTATTTACTAAGTTGGATTGAGGTTAACATTTTTCCGCAAGAGCAAATTGGCTTCCAGAAACTTTCTTCCACTCTAGATAGTCTATCAGTTCTACAGCTAATCACGGAAAACTATGCACTAACAATGGGTCAATTTGTCTATAACACCTTTTATAGATAACAACTTTTGATAAAGTTGACATACATTCACTTTTGGAGAAATTGATACCCCTCAATAATCCCATAGAATTATTTAGAAATGTTTACAGAGACAGGGTAAACAGAAGCAATGCCCAGTGCTGCCTCACTTAGTAAGTGCTAGTTACCCTCTGGTACGTAGTTATTGTGAATATGTACTATAACCCAATCAAAAGTGCTTTAGGGGGTTGAATCCAACATATAAACCATTTCAAGGCAGTTTTTTCCTGATAAGAAAAAAGGTTTAGTCCTCATGATTTTCAAATGTCACTTCATATTAGGTGCCAGATGTAGCAAAGGTTTTTACCCATTCTGTGTCTATGGGAAAAAGTGTTCGTACATGGGGCCCTAGATCCAGTATTCCAGTTTACAAAAAAAGTCATTTCTCACGGAGGTTATTAATCACAACCACAGCGAATACGTGTTTAGTTGATCTGCAGCTTTTACAAGCCTGCCTGATAGTGAGCTCCCATATGATGTGTTTATTGTGGATTCCACATAGCATACATGAAGGGAAAGAGTGATAGAGATGGCTTCAACTTCTTCCTTTACGGAAGTGTCACTCACTGAACAGACCTAAGAAAGCATCACATCAGTGAAACACTTATTGGCTGTCCTGAATGTCCAACTGACCTGTGGTAAAGCATGTTTTATGACCGACAAATAGAAAAGAATATAAGGTGTGAACACCGTAGCCTAGTTATTCACACATAGCTCTGAGTCTGTTTAATACACACTCCTAAATGCAATGTGTAG
This sequence comes from Pleurodeles waltl, assembly GCF_031143425.1. NCBI lineage: Eukaryota > Metazoa > Chordata > Amphibia > Caudata > Salamandridae > Pleurodeles > Pleurodeles waltl. Next base: position 571,622,066 of record NC_090444.1, read on the forward strand.
GAAGGTAGCACATATCTGGCATAGTTACCCCCACTTTTTGCCTGGTGTCAGTATGTTCAGACTGTAGTACACTGGGATCCTGCTAACCAGGACCCCAGTGTCCGTGCTCTCTCCCCAAAATTTAGTTGTAAGGTAACATTTACACCTTACAATTGGCATAATTGTGCATCCATGTAAGTCCCTAATATATGGTACATGGGTACCCAGGGCATTGGTACACCATGTGTCCCCCATGGGCTGCAGCATGTATTGTGCCACCCACGAGGGCCCATGCAAACTGTGGCAACAGGCCTGCCATTGCAGCCTGTGTGAAATGATGCACACACCTTTCACTCCAGATATAAGGTTTACCTTATATCGTGATCACTGCACTTTGACCCTGTAAGTCACCCCTAAGGTAGGCCTTGTATCCCAAGGACACTTTAATACACAACTCAGTCACTCGAAAGCTGTGTTGTAGTTTGGCTAATAAAATTCTATGTGGGCTAATACCAAATATTCAAAAAAAGTTGACTTACCCAATATATATGTCTTTAAATTAGTGGATTTCGTGAATGTACAAGAATTTACAGAAACAGACCAGGAAATAGTACTCCTAGAAAATATTTGTGAACTGCATTTTAGCAAGAGCAAATATGCATGTGTAGATTTGCTCAAGCGAAAATCTGTTGAGCTTTTATTAGTTCACTTTCCTTCCAACCACATTTTTTCTCAACCCTGGAAGAACTTGTACTTCTGTCCTTGTCTGACGTAAATTTCCAACCTTTTATAAGTACATGAAAATATTAGAGAAGAGCTTGTGAAAATCTTTAATACATACAAGTTAGTCAGTTTGCACAGATTCTAAGGAATTCGAGCCCTTGAACTATTGCTTACTGCTTCCTCCAGCCCCAGTATGTAGAACTTTGGAAAGGTGGCAAAATAAGGAAATTGCTATAGTAGGACTTGAAATTGCTAGTATTCAAGCCCTACAATAATATTAGCCCTGGCATAATTAGGGAAGCTATTATCAGATCTCGTACATAATGAGATTGCTGCCATAATTTGTCGCCACACTACATGGCACCAAAGGAACAAGCAGATATTTTTCCAGGACAAGTAGATTTAAGAAGCAGCCTGTCCCATGGACAAGTAGATATTTTTTTTTAATTCCACACCCCTGTTAATGTAATGAATGGTAAACCAATGTCTTTGTGAATTAATTTACACTTCATACAATATAGAATAACAACATTAAACAAACAATAAAAGAGGCAGGAGGGCTAATAACTTGAACAAAGCACACCTAACACACATTTGCATGCAGTTTTAATCAAGCTGTAGGATATATCTGCAGTGTAGTATTTCCCCACTGTAAAAGTTCTATGGGATAAACATAACTGCTGAAGAGCGGTGAACCCCTGGATCCACCTCCCTCTATCAATGGCAGGCCGCATCTCCCTAATAAAAATGGTAGTACTGCCCGAATTCTTATATCTATGTTTAAATGTATCCATTCTGCTTACAAACTTCTTCTTTGACACCCTTCATGGATTGTTGCTGCCACTAGTATGAGTGGATAGATGCCCCGCATCCGATAGGAGGTTTTGGTCCTCCTGTACGAACACAGCGGATTTGAGGTACCACATTTCAAACTTAACTATCTTGCAGTGCAGTGCCAATTCTCTTATCACTGGTATCACCGCACACCTACCGTATGCCATCACTTTGCTGCTCCGACACCGCTGTGGATGATCCTCCCACAGGGAGTCCTCTTGGATCCCAAAGATATAAAGACACTGTTCACCACCAGCTGGGTGTGACGCAAATCTTGTCCATCTCCCGAGGGGCGAAATGCCTTATCCCCACGCAGCCGTTGGCAAATAACCCACTACTTCCTATCACACAAGAGGCGCTAGTCCAGCGTACAATGAGTGCCTTAAATCTCTGAACATTTGGTGATGTATTTCCAGATGGCCATTTATTCTCTCTCACGGAAGAAAACCACTTCTCCAATGCCGTGTACATGGACCACTTTGACTTCAAAGTGCTCTCCGTGCCTACTTTCCATCATACTCACTGGCCCCAGAGGATTCTAAACCTTTTACTCTGGTTATCACTGCAGACTCTGAGGCTAGGCTTATCTTCAAACTGTACCACATGCATTGATCTTATCCCCATGTCAGACCTGAAACTTGAGACAGCCTGGGGGTCAGATCTTGGGTGTCCACCCTCTGAGAAAAATTTGTTGGCATGCTGTGCCCAAACCCATTTAGTCTCCTACAACCACCAACACAAGCTTATACATTTTAAATTCCTCTGCAGAGCCTACAAAACACCCTCTGCATGGGCACACATAGACCCGGCCCATTCTTAACACTGCCCTAAACGTCATGGACATATGACTGATTTCCTTCACATAACCTGGACATGTAGCGGCATTACCCCATTCTGGACGGATGTTTGCCCTCCTTTCACAGAGGTTGGGTGTTGTGGTCCAGTCAGACCCGCTCCTTGCTCTACTGGGTTATGTGGGAGATGTCCCGAGGACTTCTAGACACTAGACTACCATTGCCCTGCTCTTGGCTAAATAGGAAATAGCACTTAAATGGGGCAGCAGATACCCATCCACAACTCGGACATGGTTGAAGAGCCTCATCTGCGATAACACCAGTGGACTTTACGCATCTATCCAACCACTACCATCCTAGTCTTAGGATATTTGGCAACTGCTGAGGGACTATTTACCCACCCTGGATGACTCACACCCCAGAATGTATCGCCTCTGAATCCTTTTGGTATATTCTCCACACATACCACTGCCCACAACATGCTCACACACGATCTGTAGGTCTGGTGTAGCTTTGTTTGCCTTCCTATTTGCTACCAAAAAATGATGTCTTGCTATGCTAGTCTTGACTTCCACATGTCTGTCAATAATGTCAATTGCTGCACTGTACGCTCCCATCATGTTGGGCTGTAATGTGATTATATGCTTGTACGGTATGAAACAATTAATAAAGTTGCTAAAAAAGCATAACTACTGAAAGCTGGCGCTAAATTTCCAGAATCAGTCATTTCAAGATGCACAGAATAATGCAGTTTCTAAGTGGATTGTGCCAGTGAAATTGATATTTCTCACTGATGCCTGTCCATTGACAATAACCCCTGTTTGAGAAGTGAAACCAAAACTCCACATCTTTCCTTTCATGAGCAGACTGCTGCTAAAGTCTAATACAACTCTACTCATGACAGCAGGCCCACAGCCTAATTCATAGTCTAACCCATGTGAGGACCTCTGTTGACAGTCAGTAGAGTTGCAGTCTATATGAAATGATGAGGGAGAAAATAGAAAACGAGCATTGGCAAAGCCAGCTTACCGATATTGCATTGAGTGCAAGCACTAATTACTGACATTTATTTTGTATTTGTCCAATTAAATACTTACTAGCATTTCATGGGCACGTTCAATGTGAATATTGGGACTGTTTAGGTAAACACATTTCTTCATTCAAGATTCAGTTTTGGCTTGAGTGGCACCAAAGAAGGAATGCTAATAATATTTGGATGATCTGTCTTATTTTAGAGGTCTGCTAAAATGTAACAGAAGAGGAGTGCTGCCTTTTTCACAGTTCATTATTCTGGGCCCAACATGTTTTGCAATGAAAAGAGCTAGAGATTAACTTCTGCAAGCATTGCTTTTGTTGCTGGACCCATGTCTTCTTTTTTTAAAAAACAGGTAACCTTTGGGGTGAAGATGGTTCCCATTCTCTCTCGAATTCCTTGACACGCGTTGTTTTACAGTAATTCTGCTAGATAGAGTATGCTTTGTGAAATCCTGTGTGATTGTCTGGCCAGGTACTGCGGTCTCTTCTGTTGTTGTTGTTGTTCCCCAATTAACCCCTTCGCTGCCAGGCCTTTTCCTCCTTTTGTGCCTTTTTTTGGCTATTTGGGGCAGTTTGCTCTTAGGCTCTCATAACTTGTTGTCCACATAGGCTACCCACACCAAATTTGCATCCTTTTTTTTCCAACATCCTAGGGTTTCTAAAGGTACCCAGAGTTTGTGAGCTCCTCTGGAAGAGACCAAGAAATTAGCCAACCTGCAGCAAAAATGTTGTTTAAAAAAAGGGGAGGGGGGGTGCTGCAGAAGAAAGCGTGTGGGTTTTCCCCTGAAAATGGCATCAACAAAGGGTTCACGGTGCTAAAATCACCATCTTCCCATCTTTCAGGAACAGGCAGACTTAAATCAGAAAACCAAATTTTTCAACACAATTTTGGCATTTTTCTGGGACCTACCCCATTTTTACTATTTTTGGTGCTTTTGGCCTCCTTCCAGTTAGTGACAGAAATGGGTGTGAAACCAATGATCGATCCCAGACAGCTGAAAAGTTTCTGAAAAGTAGACGAAATTCTGAATTTACCAAGGGGTCATTTGTGTAGATCCTACAAGGTTTTCCTACTGAAAGTAACAGCTAAAATAAAAATTGAAATTGAGGTAAAAAAAGAACCATTTCTGTCCACTTTTTCTTCTATGGCAGATTTTTAAAGCAATTTACCGCTATATCTGCTGGACTCTTCTGGTTGAGGGGATATATAGGGCTTGTAGGTTCATCAAGAACCCTAGGTACCCAGAGCCAATAAAGGAGCTGCACCTTGCAATGGGTTTTTTTTTTATACCGGGTATACAGCAATTCATTTGCTGAAATGTAAAGAGTGAAAAATAGGTATCAAGGAAACCTTTGTATTTCCAAAATGGGCACAAGATAAGGTGTTGAGAAGCAGTGGTTATTTGCACTAGCATGTGAATTACAGGGCATTTCTCAAATAGACATATTTTTTACACGTTGCCTTACATTTAGAAGGAAAAAATGTAGAGAAAGACAAGGGGCAGTAACACCTGTTCTTTTATTCTGTGTTTCCCGATAGAAATGGTACCTCACTTGTATGGGTAGGCCGAATGCCTGCAACAGGAAATGCAACATGGACACATCACACCTTTACATTGAAATCTGACGTGTTTTTTGGAAAGTGCCTAGCTGCGGAGTTTGGCCTCTAGCTCAGCCGGCACCTAGGGAAACCTACCAAACTTGTGCATTTTTGAAAACTAGACACCTAGAGGAATCCAGCATGGGCTGACTTGTGGTGCTCTCACCAGGTTCTGTTACCCAGATTCCTTTGCAAACCTCAAGATTTGGGAAAAAACAAAACACTTTTTCCTCACATTTCGGTGCTAGAAAGTTCTGAAATCTGAGAGGACCCACAAATTTCCTTCCACCCAGCAATCCCCCAAGTCTCCGATTAAAAAATGGTACCTCACTTGTGTGGGTAGGCCTAGTGCCCGCGACAGGAAATTCCCCAAAACACAACATGGACATATCACATTCTCCCAAACAAAACGGACCTGTTTTTTGCACAGTGCCTAGCTGTAGATTTTGGCCTCTAGCTCATCCGACACCTAGGAAAACCTAGCAAACCTGGACATTTCGGAAAACTAGACACCTAGGGGAACCCAGGATGGGGTAACTTGTGGCGCTCGCACCCGGTTCTGTTACCGAGAATCCTTTGCAAATCTCAAAATTTGGCAAAAGAACTTTTTTTCCTCACACTTCGGTGATAGAAAGTTCTCCCCCACCTCTCCCAATAAAAATGGTACCTCACTTGTGTGGTTAGGCCTAGTGCCCGCGATAGAAAATGTCCCAAAACACTATGTGGACACATCAAAATGATCAATTACAAAACTACCTTCGCGGGGGGCAACTGCATTTTAGGTCCTGGGCTCAGCAGCCATACAGGGAAACCTACCAAAACCAGACATTTCTGAAAACTAGACACCCAAGGGAGTCCAGGGAGGTGTGACTTGCCTGGATCCCACAGTGTTTTCTTACCCAGAATCCTCACCAAACCTCAAATTTCCCCTCAGTCCCCCGGTAAAGATTATACCTCACTTGTGTAGATGGGCCAAGTTCCCGTGACAGGGAAGAGCCAAAAACATGTCAAAATTGAGGGGGAACCAAACTGGGTCCAAAAGGGCAGTTTGAAAAAAAAACATAGGCTGACAAGTGGGGCAGACTTTTTATCGGTATAGATGAGACAATGCTGGGTGGTGGGAACTTTGTGGATTCCTGCAGATTCCAGAAGGGGTCATCACAAAAACGTGGGGAAAATGTGTGATTTCCAGCAAAGTTGGAGGTTTGCAGGGCATTGTGGGTAAAACAATGGTGTAGATCTTGTGGCTTTTTCTACATGGCAGCGTCTAAAGTCCAAGAATTGCAGCCCTCACCATGCCAAGTGGGACGATTTTGAGAGTTAGCCAAGCTCTCATGTCTCAAATGTAAACACAAAGACCCAAAATAATCAAATGCCCTCTTGCTTGCTGTGGGATAAGATGTTTTAGTGTGCGGGAGAAGAGCTGGAAAACTGTTATCACCTTCAGTTGGGGTGGGGACATAACCTTGCCCATACTGGTTGGTAGCCACCACCCCACTATTTTTTTTTTTTTAATTCCCTGGCATCTAGTAGGCTTTCTGACCATTCCTCCCCATGGTGTGGTGTGGAGTGGGTCGGGGGCAATTGCCCCATCTGCCCACTGGTAGGCATAACAACTTTGGCCCCATTTATTTGGGGGGGGGGGTGGATGGATATACCCCCACCCTCTTATTTTCAAAATAAGACCTCTGATGAGGTAAGCGCGCTGATGTCATCAGACTCCATGGGGGTTGGGGGTGGCAGGGTGAAAGGGGGAGCGATTCCCCTTCCATCCCTCCCAGGGGAGGGGGGGTGCGAGGCCTCCAGGGGGAGCACTAGCACTTCCCCCAAGGGCCCCTACCTGGACGTAACGGTTATGTCCTGGGCACCTGAGCAGTGTTGCCCAGGATGTAACTGTTACGTCCAGGGCACCCTAGGAGTTAATAATTTGATTCAGTTTAGGAGCTTGTGGCTGACTGCATTCTATTATTCTATACAGTATCCAAACAGTTCCTCAAAATGCCATATACTATTGGCCAAGATTACGGGTTCAGTGTGCTTTATAATGTGCTATTTTCATACTGATGACACTCATGGCGGCTATTGTGCAGCCGGAGCTTGGGTTTCTGACGGTCAAGGTATGTTACTTGGGTATAATGTACCACAGAGAAATAGACGCTATTATAAAAGCAAATAACGGGGAGTGTATATCCACAACCCATCATCCCTCAACCCTACACTCTACAACGCATATATGACCCAGCTGGCCAACATTGTCAGATCCCATCTCAAAATAATTTTCTATGCAGACGATGCCTAACTCATCCTCTTCTTCACTGACGACCCATCCACCACCAGAACCACTTCCACTGATGCATGACAGCCGTCACTAACTGGATGAAGAATAACTGCCTGCAGCTGAACACAGATATAGGAAAGAAACCTCTTTATTGACTGTGTTCACTGGGATCCTGCTAACCAGGACCCCAATGATTTAGCTCTCTCCCTTTAAACTTGATTACTTAAACCACATACACCCCACATTTGGAATACTGGTGCCCCATGTAAGTCCCTATTATATGGTACCCAGGGCATGGCGGTACCAAGTGATCCCCATGTGCTGCAGCATGTATTATCTCACCTGTGGGGAGCCCATGTAAAATGTAACTGCAGGCCTGCTATTGCAGCCTGCATGAAAAGGTGCCTGCACCTTTTCACTACAGGTCACTACACCAGGTCACTGTAAGTCACCCCTCTAGTAAGCCCTCCTAGCCCAGAGGGCAGGGTTCAAATACCTGTGTGTGAGGTCACCCCTTTACTAGCAGAGGTGCCCCACAAACTCCAGTTCCATTTTCCTGGACTTCGTGAGTGCAGGTATGCCATTTTATACGTATACTGGACAAAGGTCACTACCTATGTCCATCTACATTATGGTAACTCCAAACCTGGGCACGTTTGGTATCAAACATGTCGGAATCATATCCCAATACAGTTGCCAGTATTGAAAGTATAATTCCATGCACTCTGGGAGCTCCTTAGAGGAACCTCAGCATTGCTCCTCCCAGCCTGCTGGAGTTTTCTGGGCAGCCCAAGCTGCTGCCACCCCTCAGACAGGTTTCGGCCCTCCTGCTGCTTGATCGGCTCAAGCCCAGGAAGGCAGAACAAAGGATTTCCTTTAGGAGAGGGGGCTAACACCCTTTGGAAATAAGTGTTACATGGCTTGTGAGCGGTAGCCTCCCCAAGTCACTGGTATGCTTTGAAGGGCACATTTGGTGCCCTCCATGCATAAACCACACTACATCAGTTCAAGGACCCCCGGTCCCTGCTCTGGTGCAAAACTGGACAATGAAAAAGGGAGTGACCACTCCCTTGTCCACCACCACCACCCCAGGGGTGGTGCCCAGAGTTCCTCCAGAGGGTCCCTGGATTCTGCCATTTTTAATCCAAGGTGGGGAGGGACCTCTGGGAGCATCGGAGTGACCAGGTCGGGCAGGTGATGTCAGAGCCCCCTCCTGATAGCAAATCAAACCCGGAAGACCTCACGAACTACCTTCCCATCTCCCTTCCCTGGCAAGGTCGCTGAGAAGATAGTGAACGCACTGAAACCGCCCTCCCAGCCTGCACAGACGACATCAGAACCAGAGTGGACAAGGGAGAGACCGTCGCTCTCATCCTTTTGGACCTCTGTGTAGCGTTCGACACTGTATGCCACCAAACCCTCCGTGAATGCTTTTTTGGCGCAGGAATCCGACACAAGGCCCTAGACTGGCTCACCTCCTTCCTCGCCAAAAGAACCCAAAAAGTTTGCCTCCCTCCCTTCCGGTCTCCAGCCACCAAGATCATCTGTGGGTCCCCCAAGGACCCTCCCTCAGCCCCACCCTCTTCAACATATACATGGCCCCCCTCGCCAACATCCTCTGCCCCCACGAATCACCATCATCTCTTACGCAGACGACACCCAGCTCATCATCTCCCTCACCAGGAACCCTTCCACCGCCAAGACAAACCTGCATGCCAGACTCCTCGACATCGACAATTGGATGACAGCAAGCCACTTCAAACTTAACTCCAACAAAACAGAAATCCTCATCTTCGGCCCCAACAAGACAGTATGGGACCACTCTTGGTGGCCACCGCCCTCGGACCACCCCCAAAACCCACCCCCCACGCATGCAACCTTGGCATCATTCTAGACTCATCTCTCTCCATGACCCAGCAAATCAACACCATATCGCCCTCCTGCTTCAACACCCTTCGCATGCTATGAAAGTCTTTCAAATGGATTCCCTTAGAAACAAGAAAAACGGTCACCCATGCCCTCATCAGCAGCAGACTGGACTACGGCAACGCCCTCTAGGCTGGTACCACAGCCAAGCTTCAGAAAAAACTCCAGCGAATCCAGAACGCAGCTGCACGTCTCATCCTCAACCTCCCCGCCACGAACACATCTCCACTCACCTCAGATCCCTACACTGGATGCCCATCAGCAAAAGGATCATCTTCAAAGTCCTTATCCACGCTCACAAATCCCTCCATGACACTGGACCAGCCTACCTCAACGAACGAGTAAACTTCCACACACCTACTCGACTTCTCCGCTGACCTCGCCCTCACTATAGTCCCCCGCATCCAATGCACCACCTCCGGTGGCAGATCCTTCTCCCACCTCGCCGCCAAGACCTGGAACTCCCTCCCCACCAACCTATGCAAGACCCAGGACCTCCTAACTTTCAGAAAGCACCTCAAGACATGGCTTTTTGAGCAGTAAATGGCAACCCTCTCCCCCGCCCCTCCCCCCCCCCCCCTCCCCAGCTCCTTGAGACCCTAACGGGTGAGTAGTGCGCTTAATAATTTTTTTGATTGATTGATTGACCTGGCTAGGTGACCAATCCCCCTTTCAGGGCTATTTAGAATCTTCCTCTGGGGTGGATCCTCAGATTTGGCTTGCAGGGTTCCAGCAGGACTCCTCTGCAATCTCTACTTTGACTTTTAGCCACTGGAATTGCGACTGGACCAGCCAGGATCCGACAATCTCATCCACGATGTATACTCTGCTTGAAACATTGTTTCCACAGCTCCTTCCAGCTTCTGCAAGTCTTCAGTCTGCATGAGAAGGAAGAAGGAATCTCTCTTGGAGTGAAGGAGTCACACCCCTCTATCCGCAGGCACTATCTGCAACGACGACTGGCTGCGTGGATCTCCTCTCAGCCTGAACTGCATGGATCCTTCATCACGGGTGGTAGTCTGGAGTGGTCCCCTTTGTCCCCTCTGCCAGCTACCCAACTTTGGTGGAGTTAAGCCCTTGCCTTCCCACGCAGGACAGTACCCCCGTACACCACGTCTCTTGCAGCTGCCACGGCTTGTTGACATCTCCTCCAAGGGATTTTCAGGCTCTGTGTAGCCCCAGCACTCCTTCCTGCGACGCACAGCCCTCTGGGTGCTTCTCCTGCGGAATGGGACTCTTCTCGAGTTGTGCTGCGTGGGCTCCTCTATGACGCCTGGTTCCTCTTCCAGTAGGTCTCCTGTGGGGGCTGTCTTTTTTTTCTGTGGACTCTCTGCCTTGTTGAGGGTCCTCCTCAGGACTCCACCCATGGGTTGAGTCCTCCTGGACCTTGCTGGTCCCCAGCAGCTCCACTTTTGCTTCACCGCGACATCTGCCTTTGCCAAGGCTTGTTGTTGGCTTTTCCACGCCACAGACAGACTGTAGTCCTCCATCGGGCATGGAACGTCAACTGCATCCTCCAGGAACTCTTCACCGGCTCCAAGGCTGCATCGCTGACCGTCTTCGTCCTACCGTCGACCAACTCCTGCAACCACAGATGGATGGGTAGTGGCTCCTACCACCATCAGACACTCCTGCGACTTCTGGACTTTGTCCCCTCCTTCCACAGGTCTTACTCTTTCAGGAATCCACTGCTGGTTTCTTGCAGTGTTGTCTGGCTGTTGCAATATCTTATTTTTTTATCCTTTTGGGTGGTTTGGGGGAAAATCCAGTAACTTACTCCTTTCTTTCTAGTCATTGGTGGCCCTGTGGTACTTACCTTTGGGGTTTCCTAGTTCCCTCAGCTCCCCCTCTACACATTCCACTTACCTAGGTGGGGGTCCTGCATTCGCATTCCATTTTTGTTTTTTTAGTGTATGGTTTGGGCTCCCCCTAGGGTCACTATTGTCTATTGCTATTTGCAGTGTTTTCTATTGCTTTCTATGCCTATTTCTGTTTACAATTGTACATATCTAGTGTGTTACTTACATCCTGTTAGAGGGTTGTCTCAATAGTATTTTTTGGTAATTGTGTTACTAAAAGAAAGTACCTTTATTTTTGTAACAGTGAGTGTTTTCTTTCATGTGTGTAAGTGCTGTGTGACTACAGTGGTATTACACAAGCTTTGCATGTCTCCTAGATAAGCCTTGACTGCTTATCCACAGCTACCTCTAGAGAGTGTGGCGTCTAGACACTACTACACTACACTAATAGGGGTTACCAGTACCTGGTATAAAGTGTAAGTACCTTAGGTACCCACCACAAACGAGGCCAGCTTCCTACATTGGTGGTGCAGCGGTGGGATAAGCACTTGCAATTGCCTTACCACTCCGTCACTTGGTACTTTCCACCGGAAAGACCACTTACTGACTAGGGGTACACAATGTACTTAGTGTCAGGGAGCTAGTCTCTTAAGTTTGGGTAAGCTAGGGTGCTAGGCATAGCCCTTGCTCCAAACTTCTTTGGAGAGACTAGGAGTTAGGTTAGTTAGAAACACCTACACCACCCTAACAACACAACATGTCTTCAGAGCAGAACACATCTCAGGCCATGCACTCACACAGTGTGGGCCTCATTGTGGATCGGGGGTACAGAACAACTTTGTCCCCATTTATTTGGGGTGGGGGTATGGCCATACCCCCAACCTCTTTTTAGAAAAACAAAACAAAATCTTCCCCTATCTCTGCTGGGCTTTCTGTCCCCCCTTGAGGACAGATGGGCCTTCTAAAAATAGGGGGATCTGTCCCCAAGGGGGCAGAAAGGGCCAACAGTGATGTGCCCCTGTAGGGAGCGACCCTTGCCCAAGTGGCTGTCCTCCCCACCCCCGACCCCCAAACAAAACACACACATACCAATCCCTGGTGCCTAAATGGTTTCTGCCCCCCTCCCCCCACTCGGGGGCAGGTTGGCCTAAAAGAAATAGGCCGACCTGCCCCCAGGGGGGGCAGAAATGGCCTAAAAAAAAACTGCCCCCCAGAGGAGCGATGCTTGCCTAAGGGGGTCGCATCTCATCTGTAAACAAAAATTTAAAAAACAACAACAAAAAAAACAAATCCTTGGTGCCTAGTGGCGTCAGCCTAAATAAAATAGCTGATCTGCCAACAAGGGGGGCAGAAATGGCATAAAATAAATTTGTCTCCCAGGGGAGCATCTCTTGCCTAAGGGGGTCGCTCCCCTTGTGTGTAACCGACATAAAAAAATCCCTGGTGTCTAGTGGTTGCTGGAGCAGAAATGGCCTAAAAACAGTTTCTTTCTCTCCACCCCACTCCCGTCATGTAAACAAAAAAAAATAAAAAAAATAAAAATCCCCGATGTCTAGAGGTTTCTCCCAGCAAAGCATTTCTGATGGATACAACTACCTGTGGATTCCTCACCTAATGAATACTCCCATGGCGCCAGCATTCGACGGAAATCTTCTTCCTAGTCTCTGCACGTCGACGAGGACGTCACTCTAGCCCACGCGACGCCGTCTGACGTCATACAGGCAATAAGAGGTCCTCGACGACGTGCCGACGTCAGTTCCCTTTTTTCCGTGCATTCGAAACGGTTATCTTCGAGGGAGCAACTGTTACTTTCGTGGTTACAGTGTATTTTTGCTGCGTAGTCCTTCGCTACAGTAAGAATGTCGCAGAGAAAGTCGGGTTTTAAACCATGTCGTGAGTGTGGGGGCAAGATGTCAGTTACGGACCCTCACTCCGACTGCCTTTGGTGTTTGAGCTCCGACCACGACGTCGCGACTTGCGATTCATGCCAGCACATGAATCCAAAGGCCCTCAAGGAACGTGAGGCTAAGTTGTTTATGGCGAAGTCGAAAAAAGAAAAACATCACAAGTCTTCTTCACCAAGGCATCGGCGTCATCGAGACTCCCGGCGCCGTAAAGAATCACGGCACCATTCAAGCAAGGAGACTCGTTCCAGGTCTTCGGATCGGCGCCGGAGGGCTTGGGAGGTCAGTCCCACGGTCACGCCGCATCCATCGACGCCGTTGCCCTCTCCGGCGTCGCCGACTTCACCTGGACAGGCGTCGGTGATTGAAGTGGTGCAGCCTCAAGTGTTGTCTCCGGCGTCTCAGACGTCGAGGCCGGCGTCGGGGTCGCCTTCGAGACAGGCACCCCAGTATCCGGCTTTCCCCACCCCTGGAGCCGATAGTACCGCATTCCTAAATGCGATGTATACCATCTTCCAACAGATGGCTCCAGGGGGTGCTCCAGCTGGCCCTTTGGCCTTTTCTTTGGGTGATCCTGCGCCTCTACGGCCGGCACCCTTAATGCCCTTTCTCCCTTTTGGGAACGTGGGCTCGGCGCCGGTATCGGCGCCGGTGGCTGCTCCGGTGGCTTCAGAGGGATTGGCCCCGGAGATTTCCATCCCGTCGACGTCGGGATTTCGTCCTGTGACTCCGTTGGGTCCATCTGCTCCGAGTGCTCTTTCATCGGCGCCGAAGTTACCTGTGGCGCCGGAGGCTTCTGAAGATCGGCGCCGATCTTCTAATTCGGCGGAGGCATTGTCGACTCCGCGTATCGAGCATAGGCTTCATTCGAGGAGACGTGCTCTCCGTTTATTAGAGGAGCAGGAGTACCAAAGAGTCCTGGAAGAAGGAGAAATAGAGGACTCGGGTGATGGACTGCATGGTCTAGAGACGGCCAGTGGGCTGGACACTTCCCCTGAGTGGGATCTTTCGTCTCCAGGGGAATACACGGAGGAGGCTGCTTTCTTTCACGCAGTGGTACGGAAGGCGGCTAGTTTTCTGGACCTGCCTTTGCCGGTGGTAGAGGCAAAACAGAACATTTTGACAGAGGTGCTACATCCGGCCTCAGCTGCGGCGGAACCACTCTTGCCGTTTAATGACGCTTTGCTGGATCCGGTGCTAGAGGTGTGGAAGAGACCAGTATCTTCCCCAGCGGTTCACAGAGCCGTAGCCAGGAGGTATCGAGCTGCACCAACTGACCCTGGCTTTCTTTCTAGGCACCCTACACCGGAGAGCTTGGTGGTGCAGGCCTCCTGTTCATCCAAATCAGCGCCTGGTTCGTTCCCGACGGTGCCTGGAGACAGGGACTCGAAGAAACTGGATGCGCAGTCCAAGAAGATTTTTTCGTCCTGCAGTCTGGCGTTGAAGGCCACCAATGCAACTTGTATCCTGGGGAGATATATTCATGCTCTTATGGATGACATTTCCTCATCATTTACGGAGCTTCCCCAGGGTCTTTTGGATGTTGTTTCAAATGCCCAGGGTGCCGCGACCCAGATTATTCAGACTGGGCTAGACACAACCGACTCGGTGGCCAGAGCGATGGGCACAACTGTGGTGGCAAGGAGACAGGCCTGGCTCCGTAACTCGGGGTTTTCTGCGGATGTGCAGTCAACCTTATTGGATCTCCCTTTTGATGGGGACAAGCTGTTTGGGGCCAAGGCAGATTCGGCCTTGGAACGTTTTAAGGAGAGCAGGGCCACAGCTAAATCATTAGGGCTCCAAGCTCCTTCTTCCTCTGCCTCTTCCAGATTTTTCAGGAGGTTTCGTGGATTTGGGCGTGGCTCTTCCTCCTCTTCCTTTCGGGGGAGATACCAGCAACCTGCTTCTTCCCATCCCTATAGATCTTTTAGAGGGAGAGGGAGGGCCCGCACCAGAGGAGCCTCTCAGCAGCACTCTGCCTCTTCCTCATCCTCTGGAGGGGTGCAGCAGGGGAAGCAGCCTTATGCTTCCACCATTTCCCACTCACTCCTCTCCTGTAGGGGGAAGATTACAGCATTTTCTCCGCAAATGGAAGACTGTTACAACGGACACTTGGGTTCTCAGTATTGTGGGAAAAGGCTACACCCTTCCCTTTCGGGAGTTCCCGCCCCTCATCCCGCCCCGCCCATCTTATTGTTCAGAAGAACACCTCCTGTTGCTAGAACAGGAGGTTCAAGTCCTCCTTTCAAAGGGCGCGGTGGAGTTGGTCCCAGAGCAGGAAAGGGGTCGAGGTTGTTACTCAAGGTATTTCCTGATTCCCAAGAAGGATGGTCGGTTGAGACCAATCCTGGACCTGAGGATCTTGAATTGGTTCCTCAAACAGGAAAAGTTCAAGATGCTGACCCTAGCTCAGGTGCTTTTGGCGTTGAACAAGGAAGATTGGATGGTGTCTGTCGACTTGCAGGATGCTTACTTTCATATCCCGATACTCAAGTCACAGAGGAAGTATCTCCGGTTTATGGTGGGATCGCAGCACTATCAGTTTGCGGTCCTTCCGTTTGGTCTTACTTCAGCACCTCGAGTCTTCACGAAGGTAATGTCGGTGGTTGCGGCAGAGCTCAGAAGGAAGGGGATAGCAGTATTCCCTTACTTGGACGACTGGTTGATCAAAGCCAAGTCGCCGGAGCTTGTGTCGCATCATCTGCAGTCAACGACTCAGTTGTTGTTCGACCTGGGTTTTTCGGTGAACGAGCCCAAATCTCACCTGGAGCCCTCTCAGCGCCTCCTGTTCATAGGGGCAGTACTGGATACAACATTGAGTCGAGCCTTTCCTCCGCCTCAGCGGATTCAAGATATTCAGGAATTGGTTCCAATGTTTCGAAATGGAGCGGTAGTTCCAGTCCTCAAGGTCCTTCGTCTGCTCGGTCTGTTTGCCTCCTGCATTCTGTTGGTCACGCATGCTCGCTGGCACATGAGGGCTCTTCAGTGGTGCCTCCGAAGGCAGTGGTCTCAACACAAAGGAGATCTAGAAGGTGCTGTCAAGATCTCCAGAGATGCTGCTGTGGACTTGAAGTGGTGGATTGCGAGCAACAATCTTTCACAAGGAAAGCCGTTCGCGCAGTCGCCACCAGTGGCCACGGTCATAACGGATGCTTCCACTCTAGGGTGGGGAGCTCATCTGGGGGATCTGGAGATCAAAGGCCTTTGGTCTCCAGAGGAGCAGATGTTTCATATCAATCTGTTAGAGTTACGGCTCTCAAGGCCTTCCTCCCTTCCCTTCGTGGTCAGTCGGTACAGGTCCTGACGGACAATACTACCACGATGTGGTACATAAACAAACAGGGAGGAGTAGGGTCGTACCTTCTCTGCAGAGAAGCTCTTCGACTATGGTCCTGGGCAAAGGACCATCAGATTTGCTTGGTAGCAAATCATCTGGCCGGGGTCTTGAATGTACGTGCGGACAGTCTCAGTCGCCAATTCTCGGCCGACCACGAGTGGCGTCTCCATCCAGATCAAGTCCGTTTAATCTTCCAGATGTGGGGGTTTTCCTCGGATAGATCTGTTTGCCACTCGGGAGAACGCGCATTGTCCGTTATTCTGCAGCCTCCAGTATCCGATGCAGGGAGCGTTAGGGGACGCGTTTCAAATAACCTGGTACGGCCAGTTGCTTTACGCGTTTCCTCCCATACCCTTGATTCCTCGAGTATTGAGGAAGATTCGCCAAGACCGGGCGCTAGTCATCTTAATAGCTCCGGATTGGCCAAGGAGGGTGTGGTACTCCGACCTTCTCCAACTCTCAATGTGCCCTCCGCTCCGTCTCCCTTTCAGGGCAGACCTCCTCTCGCAGTCGCAGGGGCAGGTTTTACACCCCAACCTCCAGAGTCTGCACCTACATGCCTGGAGATTGAACGGGGCAACCTGAGTTCCTTCTCTCTCCCGCCTGATGTAGTGGATGTTATATTAGCGGCCAGGCGACACTCCACTAAATCTATCTACGCTAATAGGTGGTCTAAATTTGTTGCGTGGTGTGGAGAGAGGCAGATTGATCCCTTACATGCTCATCTATCGGACGTTTTGTCTTTTGCTCTCTCTCTCTAGCGCAGAAAGGTTGTGCAGTGGCTACCATTAAGGGTTATTTGTCGGCCTTGTCAGCCTTCATTTGTCTTCCAGACCAACCATCGTTATTTAAATCCCCTATTGTTATCAGATTCTTGAAAGGTCTTCTAAATAAATATCCTCCAAAACCATTCGTTATGCCGCAATGGGATTTGTCCTTGGTCCTGACTTTCCTTATGGGGTCCCCCTTGAGCCTATGCATTCTTGCCCCTTAAGGTATTTGGTTATAAAAACAGTTTTCCTGGTAGCGATAACATCTGCAAGGAGAGTGAGTGAGTTGCAGGCCTTATCGGTAAAGCACCCTTATACAACTTTTTATGGGGATAAGGTGCTGTTGAGGACCAAGGCTGCTTTCCTCCCGAAGGTTGTTTCACCCTTCCATTTGGCTCAGACAATTACTTTGTCCACGTTCTATCCTCCGCCTCATCCTTCTAAAGAGGAAGAAAGACTGCACCGTCTGGACCCAAAGAGGGCGTTGAGCTTCTTTATTGATAGAACAAAGGATTTCAGGCTGGAGGATCAGCTGTTCATCGGGTACGTGGGCAAGAGGAGAGGAAAGGCAGTCCACAAGAGAACACTCTCCAGGTGGGTGGTTCTTTGCATTAAAATCTGTTACTCTTTGGCAAAGAAGGACCCTCCTGAGGGCATTAGAGCTCATTCCACCAGAGCTAAGTCGGCCACTTCGGCCTTGGCCAGGGGTGTTCCTGTGGTTGACATCTGCAAGGCCGCAACTTGGTCGTCCCTTCACACTTTTGCGAAACATTACTGTTTGGACTCTGAGGTCAGAAGGGACGGCCATTTTGCACGGTCAGTGCTGCAGGATTTCTTGGTTTGACCATTTAGGCACCCGCCACCGGGCGTGGTACTGCTTTGGGACTCTATTCATTAGGTGAGGAATCCACAGGTAGTTGTATCAATCAGAAGAACGAGTTACTTACCTTCGGTAACGACTTTTCTGGTGGATACATTAGCTACCTGTGGATTCCTCACGGTACCACCCGCCTCCACCGTTGCCTTTCTGGTCTTACCAAGTAGTCCTTGAGTGCGCCCCTCTTGGTCTTCAAGGTTGCAATAGACGTTGTATATATGGATACGTGTGTATATTATCTGTATATATATATATGTATATATCTTTGTGTACATACATGATTTGCATATATTTGTTCGTTATATTAAATTTACAGCTATTCATTGCAATATTGTGTATTTTACAAGGTTATGGGATGTTGCCTTGCTCTTTCATTGCATTGGGTGGTTGTTCTCATGCACGTAAAAAATGTTGGTACTGACGTCGGCACGTCGTCGAGGACCTCTTATTGCCTGTATGACGTCAGACGGCGTCGCGTGGGCTAGAGTGACGTCCTCGTCGACGTGCAGAGACTAGGAAGAAGATTTCCGTCGAATGCTGGCGCCATGGGAGTATTCATTAGGTGAGGAATCCACAGGTAGCTAATGTATCCACCAGAAAAGTCGTTACCGAAGGTAAGTAACTCGTTCTTCTCTTCCGATCGCGCTGGAAGCTCAGGAGGCGGCCTCTGATTTTGGAGGGGTGGCGACTTCTGCCCATAACATCTGAACAAGGTGAATCATTGTAACCTTTAGAGAGATTACTAGCTCATTTTCCTATATCTGATAGTTAGCTTCGCTTGTCCTCAATAGTAGTTGCCGCCACTTCACAATGTATGTAAAGTGACCTTAAATTCTGGAACAGCCGTGGCCTCTTTCCAAGGCTGTGGAGATCACTGAATAGCTAATTAAGTTTACTTTACACAGCTTTTATCAGTTGTTTAAAACAAATTAAACCAGTGTGAAGCTGCAAATCATTTAACTCTTAACTATTGTCTGAGATCTTAGCTGTTTTGAAAGGAGCCACAGTCGTCTCTCCACTAAAGCAGTTATTAAAAAACACATATAAAAGAGTACACTCAACAATTTGCTATGCAGCAAATTTCCATCCTCCTAAGCAGCATATTCTTAATTTTTTTTGTTTCAATATTTTTATTAGTTTGACAGTGGTTCATAACAGTACACGTTAAATGAATGATGCATTGTTTTATACATGTCAGTGCATCATACCAATAAGGTACGTTTCACAACACATTTTGTTACACATTGCCCATAATAATGCTACAATCAGTATGTATACAACAGCTAGTGCATGCACCATGGCGGTAATAAGGTGCATTGGGCTATCAGTACTGGCCATCTTGTGGGTCTACATCATGCATGACACAAGAGAGACGAACAATTTCAATATCAAGTAAGACACCATAATAAGGGAATAAACTAAATCTGAATCTCGTACTTCTTCCACCCCACTCTCCCTCCAACGACAAGCAGACTGACACATGGCCATGCTGAGCAGCGTGTAACTGCCAGGGCTCGGTGCGGTGTGGATCGAGGAAGGCAGAATGCCATGTGATTGTGCCCCCGCTTTGTGCTGTTTCAGGACTCCACTATGTTGATGCCCCATCCCCCCCACAGGACATCTGGGGTCCCAGGTCCATAATGTGCCTCATTTTGGAAATCGTTCAGAATGGTGTCCCAGTTGGCAGCAATTTGGTACTTACGCAGTCCTGCATTATCCTCTATGCAATGCAGTGCCATCAACTTGAGCCCATACAATGAGAGACCATCTCCAGGCCATCAGTGATGGTGGCTCAGATGACTTCTAATGCTGTGTAATGAGATGTTTAGCCATTAGTAAGCCCAAAGTGAGGAATCTGGACGTGGCCCTATACTTTTTTCTCCTATGATGAAGGCCTAGGATACATATCTCTCACATGTGTAATGCAGGATTCTCCGTGCAAGTGGAAAGTTGTGTTGTGAGGCTTTGCCAGTAAAAATGAAGAGTTGGCCAGGCCATATCATGTGGAGTAGGTTGGTATCAAGCAAGAGACCTTGAGGGCAGGCTGCATCAACACGGTGAGAATAATTTATCTTGGCGGGGGTAAGGTAGGCCCTGTGTATGATGTAGAATTGAATAAGTCAGAAGCAAGCATTGCTGGGGAGATGGACAGGGCTTTCCAGCCCGGCGGCCCATTCATTGTCTTTG
Organism: Pleurodeles waltl; assembly: GCF_031143425.1. Taxonomy (NCBI): domain Eukaryota; kingdom Metazoa; phylum Chordata; class Amphibia; order Caudata; family Salamandridae; genus Pleurodeles; species Pleurodeles waltl. The sequence goes on from NC_090444.1 coordinate 571,642,109, forward strand.
CAGGGGTGGGCTAAGTCTTTTTCTCAGTGGTAGTGCAGGGACAGGAGTTGCAGTAGTGTGTGAATACACAACAAATCTGCAAACCAGTGTATGAGTTATCTGCCTGGTCCCATCACAGGAAGATATGGTAGGGTGAGGTGGGTTTGGGGTTCATGCATCACATCGCCCCATTTGCTACCCAGTACTGCAAGCAGCGCAGTGTGGAAAAGAAATAGGCAAGGGGGCAGGCCATCTACCTCCACTAATGTCTCGAAGGGTATGAGCAAACAATGTCTTTAGATATCTCCCAGGGTATGTAAATCTGCTGCTTGCCAGGTGGTGAGTTCTGCTGACGAGGTGACATTGTGGCACCTGGGGGTACCAAGCAGTGGTAGTGCTGGTGTGTTATGGGATTGTTGCCCATCTAAGGTGTAGACATCAGCGGTAATTGCAGTACCCTACTCTCAACAACTGCTCCGGTTGTTTCGTGCAGGCGCATGGATGAACTAAATGAAGAATGGCTGGTAAGGACCAGGCCAACAATAGCATGGCAGTGCCTACCAGATGCAGGCCTGACAGCCATTTTGTCACCCATTAAATCTAGGCAGCAAGTAATACTTCTCCAGGTTCAGCAGAGCAAGCCTGCCTTGGCCAAGGGTAAAAAGGGCTTCGACAACTCTACCCTACAACATGAGTTGCTCCAGATTAATTCCCTAATGGACTTCTCAAAAGATCTGAAGAAAGGGGTTCGGACATAAACAGGTAGGGTGGCAAAGTAATAGAGAAGATGGGGTGGGAGTGCCATCTTGAGGAGTGCAATGTACCCCATCACAAACAGTGGGAGCATGCGCATAACGTTGTCTTTGAACAAATCTGTTAGGGAGTGGTATATCCTAACACGTAATTACTGAAATGTACCAGTCTGCCACAGTATGTTGTACCCCTTTCAAAACAAAGCGTGGATCTGCGATCGTGCGTACGAATGGGAACAGGTAGGACTTGTCCCAATTGACCCCCAAGCCAGACAGAGCAGCAAAGCTGTCCAGCGTCTGAATGATTGTGGTGGAGCTCAAGTGCACCTCCCTAAAGTATAGGAGCAGATCATTGGCATATAGAGAGATGAAGTGAGTGACGTCTCCCAAGGGAATACCCCATTCCGCACCCTGCTCCCAAATGACGCTTGCGAGTGGTTCTATGGCTAAAGGTAAGAGGAGCGGGCAGAGTTGGTTACCTTGGCAGGTGTCTCTGTGAAAGTGAATTGGCTCTGATATAAGGGAGTCCCTTTTGACCCTGGCAATGGGCTGAGTATTTATCAACTTGACCAGGCGAAGAAAGCAGTTCCCGATACCGCAGAGTGGCAAATAGGAAGGCCCATTCTAGGGAATCGAAGGCCTATTCAAGATCAAGCATTAGTCATCTGGCTCTGCGCCCTCGATGCGGGGAATATTCTGAAACATGGAAGTAAAGTCGTAGGTTCAGGGAAGTGTTGTGGGCGGGGCCAAACCCGTTCTTATCCGAATGGACCAGCACAGGGACAAGTGGTGCCAAGCGGTCTGCTAGGATTTTGTCCAGCACTTTGTAGTCAGTGCTAAGTAGGGCCCATGGCCTGTATGAGCGCTAAGCAGTAGGGTCTCTGTCCGACTTGTCAATTAACTGAGCAGTGCTTCACGCAGGGATACAGGGAGGCAGGAGGCCGAAAGGGCTTCATTGTATAGCGTTTTTAGGTGAGGTGCAAAGAGTGAGGCGTTTGTTTTATAAAATTCCAGTGGTAGGCTGTCTGGCCCTGGAGCCTTGCCAGTGGCAAGGGCGCGTATTGCGTCTTGAATTGAATTAAGGGTAATGGGGTCACGAAGGTCTGCACGCTGGTCAGGCGTGATGCGGAGCAAAATTATCGCGGATGACATTTGGAGGAGTTTCTGTCACAGTTTGGTATAATGAGGTGTAGTGACGCATCAATTCATTTTTTATGTCACATTGTGTATAAAGGAAGTGGTTAGCAGAGGAGCACAGCACCATGACAGGATGCCATAGGTTGTCTTGACGTATAAGCCATGCCGGGAACCGGGCGAAACGGTCGGCTGAGGCATGGGTATGGGTATAGGTTGTCTGTGCAGCGTAGTTATGATATTGCAACCTTTCCTATAATAAAGCATGTTCGTGGCACGCCTCTGCTAGGCAGCGGGCGCAGGCTGGGTCTCACACGGTCTGGGTTTTGTATCCCAAGAGGTTTCGTTTGCAAGATATATCATGATCAAGCTGTTTATCCATGTTCCAGTTTATCCTTAGACAGTGACCTCTGATGGTCACTTTAAATGCATCCCACTCTGTCAATCTATTAGTGTCTGTTTTGTAGGTTGCAACTGCCAGATGGGAATGGCACGTGGAACTGTGTCCTGTGTAAATTGTAGATATTGAGGATTATGATTGGAAGGGTGCGACCCAAGTCATCTTTGTGCACGACGGATGGAAGTGCGTTGGCTGTCCCGAAAACTGTTCCGTTCTAACGTGCAACTGGCGTGGCGAAGAGTAGAAGGGGTACACTCAGGTGTTAGTGTTACATGAACACCAGATGCATATGAGTTGCCAATGTTGTAAACAGTCACACAGCCCCTGGGCATTGGATGTGGTGCGCTACCGGGTAGAAAGGAGCGTTCATGGTCAGTACTTGGGACACAGTTGAAGTCTCCCCTTACCACCACAGCAGGACACTGTCTATGACTAACCATGCAGAAACGAGGTCTCTTCTTTAATAGGTGCATATGTAGCTCCTATAAGAATGTCGGCCATCTAAGTGGCCCTTCACAAAAACATATTGTTCCTCTACTTCCATTACAATATCGTCTGCTGCAAAGGGCATCCCTGGCCTTACCCCATATAAACACGCCTCTGGCATAAGGGGAGTAATTAGTGGCAAAGACCCAGCCTCGCCACCTTCTTTAAAGCTATGTTTCTTTGGCAAGTATCAAATGTATTTCCTGCTGTAGTGCAATGTGGGTGGCGTAGCACTTGAGATATGAGTAGACAGCGTAACTGTGCGAGGGTGTGTGCATTCCCTGCACATTCCAGGTATGAACATTAGTGTGGGCCATGTAGCCGGTAAATGAAAGTGTTGTGTTCGATCACCCCGCATAAGGTGGGGGGGGGCCTGTCTCCCAAGTAGTGGCAGCATCATGTGAGTGTGGGCGGTGAGGCCGGGAATCGTTGAACAACTAAACATAGCCAACAAAAAAGCTAATAATGGGGGACAAAGAACATTATCAGAGTAGAGGAACAACATGTATCATCTCAAACTGTTGAACTACAAGCAACCCAGTAAAAGGGAAACACTGATAGAAGGGTTGGCAACCAGAGATGGGGCACCGCAGATAAAGAGGATAAACATGCAATTTGTGTCAGAAGTTTGGCTTCTGGACAAGACTCCGCAATAAAGTACAGGACTTTGTTGCATAAGCAAAGGCTCAACCATAGAAAGCAAATACCTGCTCATTCACCAACTGTTGGGGAATAAAAGTTTAGGAGATACATAGACAAAGCAACATACAGTTGTGGTCACTGCAGTGTGACAGGATGGGCCTCAGATGAAATCGCAGTTTGTGAATGAGATATTACCATCGACTGTCCGCAGGATGACATCAGGAGGAACTAGGAAGTCTGTGCTGGAGGGCCACTTAGCAGATGAGCCGTCGCTGTTCAGGGGCGCCGTGAATCCGTCCTCAGCGTCTGGGTTGTGAGTTTGTTCATGGATCAGCTAGCTGTAGAGCATGGCAACTTTCTACTATGACTTACTCTAGATTTGGGACAGTTTTAGGTGGAGGAGAGCATGTTAATTGGCAATGGCGTTAATGGTGGTGGATTCTAGCAGTGTCGTGAGATAGCGTTGTTCCAGGTGTAGATTCCGGTGGACTTCAGCCTTTCCTAGGCGTCTCCTGAAGATTCAAAGAAGTGTGTTGTACCCTTGGCACCCACTGAAAAGCGGGAAGAGAATAGAAGCGAATACTGCAAGTTCAGGTCTCTGAGGCAGATTTTAACGGTCAAGAAGGAGTTTCTTTGTCGCTGCGCCTCCATGGTATAGTCCGGAAAGAACATAATGTGGGTGTTGTTAACTGTAATGTCCTGGAGATTTCTCGTTTTGTGTAAGATGGAGTCTTGGTCGCAGTAGTGCAGCAGGCGGAACAGTAGTGGTCTGGCGTTGGCTTCAGACAGGGTCTTGCGAGTCGGAACCCTGTGGGCATATTCAATGGAGATAAACTGCAAAAAGGCATTCTTGGGGAGCAGGCCTTGCAGCCAGTTCTCCACGTAGGTCACCACGTTCTGCCCCTCTACACCTTCGGGAAGGTCAAGCAGACAGATGTTGTTTCTCCTGGAGCGGCCTTACACCTCTTTTGCCTGGCACTCCATGGTATGCACACAGTCCACCAATGTCCGTAATGTTCAGTTGAAGTTCAGCTAGGGCCTGCTCAGCAGTGTGCACCCTGTCTGCTAGTTTTTGATGGTCAGCGTACAGTAATGGAAAGTCTGTTGCCACCTTGTCAATCTGGTCTTCGAGATGCTCAAGTTTGCTCCAGAGACTTCCCAATCTTCTCAGCAACCTCCAGGACTGTGTCTAGTTTGGTTCCGAGGAACATGGAGGAGCCCAAGAGGTTGAAAGCATCAGGCTTCGAAGACTGCTTGTCCGTAGGCAATGCAGGACGTGGTGTCGCCCCATGGGCACCCAAGTGTAAGTGTCCTATGTTGAGTTGGGAGGCAAACCATGTCGAGGAGATAAGGCCCAATTCAATGCCGGTCGCAATAGTAAGATCCACTGTAGGAGGTTACATGCAACGGGGCACTGCCCTTAAGAAGGGCAGCCCCTCCAGGTATGACAAACGTGAAAGACGAGGGACATCCCTAAGAAGTTACACCAGTGGCACAGTGATTGTAGATCCCAAGGCGCATGTCAGGGTGCTGTATGCAAGGGCCGCTTGCCTGCACCTTTGTGTTTGAATGGGCACCGCAGCCCGAGGCAGCACAGCACTGCCAGCTCCCTCACCGGTGTAGTCCAGTGTATTATGGTGGCAGGAGACACTGCACCACTGCTATTAAGTCTCCTAGTCGCAGTCATTGATTTTATAGTACCTGCATCAGGCCGCAACGTGGAAGGGTCCTCTTGCCTGCACCTTAGGCTTATGTCCTCAAATTGTGACTTTACTCCTCCAAGATTTCCGGTTGGCAGGCAAGTAAGGCGTTTCGGGCGGGTGCCTCAATGGTCTAGTGAGTGAACCTATTGATTGTTTTGGGTGCTACGACCAGACCTAGGTGGTGAAATTGGGGCATGGAGGCCAGGGCAGGCCCAGCACACATTGGGGCCTAAGAAGGCACTGCGTCCCGTAGGGCTCTGGCCTCCCGGGGTCCACCTTTCATCCGGTCCCCTTCCAGCCTCTGCAGTGCAGAGTGGTACTCACACCCCGCGAGGACTTCCTAAGAACTAGTGGGGAGTCAGCTCCAAGTCAGCTAGAGTGGCAGTGGCTCGGGTACGGCGAGGCGAACTACAGCAGAATGTGCAGTGCCCGGGGACGCGTTTAGGGGGGTGGGGAGTCTAGGCCCGCAGGTGGGCCCCAAGGTGAGTCTGACATGGTCAGATTGGCTTGCATTCCTAGGCATACGGCACAAAAGGGTGAGCACAATGACGCAGTGCGATGTGTAACCCCCCTCCTGGCAATTGGTCTTCTTACCTGGGATTAATTATGCCATAGCCTGCGAGATGGGCTGGCCCCGCAGCTCCCTCGCCAATCCCCTCAAGCAAAGCGGCGGCCTCCCGGTGCAGCCCTGTAATCGAGCCGATAGCATTTGTGGGCACAACATGCAGGTAGCGCCCCCAAAGTTGTCTACAGGGAGCAGCGGCTGCTCACAAAAGCAGGCCCAACAGCATATTGGTGGCTTCTCACAAAGCTGGGGAGCGAATTTTCGACTCCACCTGTGGCAGGTAGTGTAGCTGCGTTGGTGTGTGTAGTGCAAGTTAGGCGATGTCAAGCGGGTGGAGGATTTTAATCGGATAACAGGATTGTACTGCAGAGCCTCGTTAGAGCGTCTCCACCATCTTTGCCTCTCTAGCCACGCCCCAGCTACATATTCTTTTGTAGCTAATGATGATTCGAAGACTGAAAAGACACCTGGACAAATGAGCCCCTCTTTATATCACCTCAAGCTAGTCATCTACCCTGTGTTCTGGGGTGTAAGGGAATTTTACTCCACCTGAAAAATAACTTTCATGGAGAGAAAAAAGTTAAATGTGCCACTGCTCATTCCTGCCACACATGCTCCTGCAGATAGTCCCTAAGAATTAACATGGTGGTGGCAGAGGAGGATTATGGACAGAGAGTTACGATTGTTATACATCCCTATACTTATTCCGAGGGAATCTTGTGAAGCATCCCTTTGTGACGAGTAGCATGGAAACATGACCTTGAAGATGTGTTTTATCTTTTGTTGGTTGCTGTTTTGGGGCATCTTACAACCAGGTAGAAGCTCAAGCTTGTCCAGTCAAACATTGCTTTGTATTGATGCCTAGCAGGTCATTAGTCTGGTGTGACAGTGCTGTGTAGGCTCCATCTTTGGGCTGATTATGGCCTGGGAAGTGGCCTTAGGACAATGAGTACAGATAGGGGTGGATTAATAGAAATAAGAATGCATGTTAGACTGGTTTAAAACATGGTTTTATTGTTACACCCATAAAGGTAGTCATCATGCAGAGACAGGACAGAATTGCATTCATTACCATTGTATTTTAATGTACCCTTGATGTTGATTCATTATCTTCCCTCAAGACTTACCTACCCTTCAAATGTGTTGGGTCTACTTGTTCATCTTGTAATGTATCAACTCAAATTGGCAACCATTCAGTGTTTGATAAGCGAGAGAAAGAAACTACATTAGAAAAAAACTACTTGCAAACTTAACAAACAACTTTACCTAAATGTATTTCTGGTCATCATTGTTGTATGTGTGTTCAGGGACTACCTACCCTGGGAGAGGAGCTTGAGTGCAACTGCCACACAGTTTAATTCAGACCTATTGCTGCAGGATGGTGGGATAGAGGGAATTAGGACGTTTGTGAAGCAGGAGTTTGTGTGGAAAGAAAGATGCAATCTGACACAGGGAATATGTAAGCACGCAGTAACACTCGGGAAATAGGCAGAAGAAATAAAATCTTGGAGGAATTCAGAGCAACAAACCAGAGGCATTGAAAGGATGGAGGAGAGTTCATTTGTTCACTAATCTTGTCTTCTGTCTTACGTTCTGTCTTGAACAAAACCGGTCCTGATTCAACAAGATTCCTTCTACACTGGCATTTCTTCTTGTGTCATATCAGTTAAAAACTCATTATGAAAAGATATAGATTCCTGCAGAAGTATGTGATGTTTTTGCGGGAAATTTGAATCATGCACACTTGAATAAAATGAAATCAAATTCTCAAATTTTACAGTCTTCTACAACATAACAGTAATACTAATGTGAACAGGTAAATATTTTCTGTTCTTCATATGTAGAAGAATTTGGAGTAAAATATATGCCATCAGTCCAAATGCCCAGGTGTAGGAAAATAGTTCCCTGTTGCAGTTACCCCCCACTTTTTGCCTGATATTGATGCTGACTTGACTGAGAAGTGTGCTGGGTCCCTGCTAACCGGGCCCCAGCACCAGTGTTCTTTCACTAAAAATGTACCATTGTTTCCACAATTTGGCACACCCCTGGCACACAGAAAAGTCCCTTGTAAAAGGTACTAGTGTGACCAAGGGCCCTGTGACCAGGGAAGGTCTCTAAGGGCTGCAGCAAGGGTTGTGCCACCCTTAGGGACCCCTCACCTAACACATGCACAGCGCCATTGCAGATTGTGTGTGTTGGTGAGGAGAAAAAGGCAAAGTCGACATGGCATCCCTTCAGGGTGACATGCACACACAAATACTGCCTGTGGTATAGCTAAGTCACTCCTCTAGCAGGCCTTACAGCCTTAAGGCAGGGTGCACTATACCACAGGTGAGGGCATAGCTGCATGAGCAATATGCCCCTATAGTGTCTAAGTCCATTCTTAGACATTGTAAGTACAGTGTGGCCATATTAAGTATGTGCTCTGAGAGTTTGTCAAAAACGAACTCCACAGCTCCATAATGGCTACACTGAATACTGGGAAGTTCGGTATCAAACCTCTCAGAATAATAAATCCACACTGATGCCAGTGTTGGAATTATTTAAAAATGCACACAGAGGGCATCTTAGAGATGCCCCCTGTATTTTACCCAATCCTTCAGTGCAGGACTGACTGGTCTGTGCCAGCCTGCTGCTGAGTGACAAGTTTCTGACCCCTGTGGTGAGAGGCTTTGTGCTCTCTGAGGACAGAAACAAAAGCCTGCTCTGGGTGGAGATGTTTCACACCTCCCCCCTGCAGGAACTGTAACACCTAGCAGTGAGCCTCAAAGGCTCAAGCTTGGTGTTACAATGCCCCAGGGCACTCCAGCTAGTGTAGCTGCCCGCCCCCTGGACACAGCCCCCACTTTTGGCGGCAAGTCCAGGGGAGATAATGAGAAAAACAAGGAGGAGTCACCCACCAGTCAGGACAGCCCCTAAGGTGTCCTGAGCTGAGGTGGCCCCTGCCTTTAGAAATCCTCCATCTTGATTTTGGAGGATTACCCCAATAGGAATAGGGATGTGCCCCCCTCCCCTCAGGGAGGAGGCACAAAGAGGGTGTAGCCACCCTCAAGGACAGTAGCCATTGGCCACTGCCCTCCCAGACCTAGACACACCCCTAAATTCAGTATTTAGGGGCACCCAGAACCTAGGAAACTAGATTCCTGCAACCGGAAGAAACAAGAAGGACTGCTGACCTACAAGCCTGCAGAGAAGGAGGAAGACGACAACTGCTTTGGCCCCAGCCCTACTGGCCTGTCTCCAACTTTGAAAACCTGCTCCAGCGACGCATCCGACGGGGACCAGCGACCTCTGAAGCCTCAGAGGACTGCCCTGGACTAAAGTACCAAGAAACTCCTGTGAACAGCGGCCATGTTCAAAACAAGCTACTTCTTTGCAACAAAGAAGCAACTTCCAAAGACTACACGTTTCCCGTCGGAAGCCCAAGACTTCACACTCTGCACCCGATGCCCCCAGCTCGAGATCCAGAGAAAAAACACCTCAGGGAGTGCTCCCCGACGACTGTGAGCCCGTGAGTAACCTAGACAACCCCCCCCCCCCTGAGCCCCCACAGCGACGCCTGCAGAGAGAATCCTGACCGCGACTGCCTGTAACAAGGGAGCCGATGCCTGGAACCAACACTGCACCTGCAGCCCCCAGGATCTGAAGGAACCAAACCTCAACGCAGTGACCCCCAGACGACCCTCTACCTTGCCCAGGTGGAGGCTGTCCGGGTCCCTCCATTGTTTCCTACCTGAAACCCGACGCCTGCTTTGCACACTGCACCCGGCCGCCCCTGTGCCACTGAGGGTGTGTTTTGTGTGCCTACTCGTGTCCCCCTCCCCCTCCAGTGCTCTACAAAACTCCCCTGGTCTGCCCCCGAGGACGCAGGTACTTACCTGCTGGTGGACTGGAACCGGAGCACCTCTGTTCGCCATAGGTGCCTATGTGTTTTGGGCACCTCTTTGACCTCTGCACCTTACTGGCCCTGAGCTGCTGGTGTGGTAACTTTGGGGTTGCCTTGAACCCCCAATGGTGGGCTGCCTATGCCCCAGAACTGAGACTTGTAAGTGTTTTACTTACCTCCTAATCTAACCTTTACTTACCTCCCCCAGTAACTGTTGATATTTGCACTGTGTCCACTTTGAAAATAGCTTATTGCCATTTTTGCAAAGACTGTACCTGATATTGTTTTTCATTCAAAGTTCCTAAAGTATCTAAGTAAAGTACCTTACATTTAAAGTGTTTAATGTAAATCTTGAACCTGTGGTTCTTAAAATAAACTAAGAAAATATACTTTTCAATATAAAAACCTATTGGCCTGGAGTAAGTATTTGAGTGTGTGTTCCCCATTTATTGCCTGTGTGTGTACAACAAATGCTTAACACTACCCTCTGATAAGCCTACTGCTCGACCACATTGCCACAAAATAGAGCATTCAAATTATCTACTTTCTGATGGATACAACTACCTGTGGATTCCTCACCTAATGAATACTCCCATGGCGCCAGCATTCAACGGAAATCTTCTTCCTAGCTTCTGCACGTCGACGAGGACGTCACATTTGCCCACGCGACGCCGTCTGACGTCATACAGGCAATAAGAGGTCCTCGCCAACGTCAGTTCCCTTTTTTCCGTGCGTTCGAAACGGTTATCTTCGAGGGAGCTACTGTTGCTTATCGAAGTTACAGTGTGCTTTTCTGCATCGTGTTTTTTCTCTGAGGTTACTATGTCTCAGAGGAAGTCTGGTTTCAAGCCCTGTCGGGAGTGTGGGGGCAAGATGTCCGTTACTGACCCACATTCGGACTGCTTATGGTGCTTAAGCTCCGACCACGACGTTGCAACATGTGATTCATGTCAACACATGAATCCGAAAGCCCTAAAAGAGCGAGAAGCCAAGCTCTTAATGGCGAAGTCAAAAAGGAAACATCATAGTAAGTCCTCCTCGCCGAGGTCTCATCGGCGTCATCGAGACTCCCGGCGCCGTAGGGATTCACGGCGCCGTAGGGATTCACGGCGCCATTCCAGCAAGGAGAGGTCTCGATCGAGGTCGCCTTCGGCTCGGCGTCGAAAGACTTGGGAGGTCAGTCCCACAGTCACTCCACATCCATCGACGCCGTTGCCTTCTCCGGCTTCGCCGACTTCGCCTGGGCAGACATCTTCAATGATTGAAGTGACGCAGCCTCAGGTGTTCTCTCCGGCGTCGCAGACGTCAAGGCTGGCGTCGGGGTCGCCTTCGATCCAGGCACCCCAGTATCCGGCTTTTCCTGCCCCTGGAGCCGATAATTCTGCGTTTCTGAATGCGATGTTTACCATCTTCCAGCAGATGGCTCCAGGCGGTGCTCCGACCGGTCCTTCGGGGCCGTTGGCTTTCACCTTGGGTGCTCTGGCGCCGCTACGGCCAGCACCCTTCATGCCCATTCTCCCCTTGGGGAATGTGGGCTCGGCGCCGGTGTCGGCTCCGGTGGCTCCAGAGGTTTCGGCCCCGGAGGTTTCCATCCCGTCGACTTCTGGGTTTCGGCCAGTGACCCCGACAGGACCATCTGAGACTCCGAGACGAACCTCTCTTCATCCGGCTCCGAGCTCGGCGTCGAAGCTTCTTGTGGCGCCGGACATGGCGTCAGATGGATCCGGCGATCGGCGTCGTTCCTCGAATTCGGCAGATGCCATGTCGACGCCGCGTATTGAAGAGAGGCTACATTCTAGGAGACGTGCTCTCCGTCTCTTGGAGGAACAGGAATACCAACGGGTCTTGGAGGAAGGAGAAATTGAGGATTCTGGCGAGGGTCTTCATGGACTGGATACAGCTAGTGGGCTGGATACTTCCCCTGAGTGGGACTTGTCATCTCCAGGGGAGCATACTGAGGAGGCAGCCACTTTTCACGCTGTAGTAAGAAAGGCAGCTAACTTCCTCGAACTGCCTTTGCCGGTAGCGGAGGCGAAACAGAATTTATTAACTGAGGTCCTACATCCGGCCTCTACTGCAGCAGAGCCTCTTTTACCATTCAACAAGGCTTTGCTTGATACGGTATTGGAGGTTTGGAAGAAGCCGGTATCTTCCTCGGCGGTTCATAGGGCTGTGGCCAGGAGGTATCGGGCTGCACCATCTGACCCTGGCTTTCTGTCCAGACACCCTACGCCGGAGAGCTTGGTAGTCCAGGCTTCCTGTTCTTCTAGATCTGCGCCTGGATCTTTTCCGACGGTGCTGGGGGACAGAGACTCCAAGAAGTTGGACTCACAATCCAAGAAAATATTTTCGTCCTGTAGCATGGCGTTGAAGTCCACCAACGCTACATGTATCTTGGGGAGGTACATCTATGCTCTTATGGACGAAATAACATAATCGCATACGGAGCTTCCCCAAGGGCTCTTGAATATCGTCTCGGATGCCCAGGCTGCTGCAACCCAGGTTATCCAATCTGGGTTGGACACAACTGACTCAGTGGCTAGAGCGATGGGCACGGCTGTGGTTGCGAGGAGACAGGCTTGGCTTCGCAACTCAGGGTTCTCTTCGGACGTGCAGTCGACCCTGTTGGACCTCCTGTTTGATGGGGACAAACTTTTTGGGGCCAAAGCGGATTCGGCCTTGGAAAGGTTTAAAGAAAGCAGGGCCACAGCCAAGTCTTTAGGACTGCAAGCCGCTTCTTCTGCCTCATCCAGATTTTTTAGGAGGTTTCGTGGATTTGGATGTGGCTCTTCCTCCTCTTCCTTTTGGGGGAGATTCCAACAATCTGCCTCTTCTCTCACCTTTAGATCAATTAGAGGGAGGGGTAGGGTCCGCACCAGGGGAGCCTCTCAGCAGCACTCTGCCTCTTCCTCGTCCTCTGGAGGGGTGCAGCAGGGGAAGCAGCCTTAGGCTTCCACTAATTCCCACTCACTCTTCTCCTGTAGGGGGAAGGTTACTGCATTTTCTTCACAAGTGGGAAGCTATTACATCAGACACTTGGGTTATCAGCATTGTGGGAAAAGGCTACACCCTTCCCTTTCGGGAGTTTCCGCCCCCCATCCCGCCCCGCCCATCTTATTGTTCAAAAGAACACCTCCTGTTGTTAGAACAGGAGGTTCAAGTCCTCCTTTAAAAGGGCGCGGTGGAGTTGGTTCCAGAGCAGGAAAGGGGTCAAGGTTGTTACTCGAGGTACTTCCTGATTCCCAAGAAGGATGGTCGATTGCGACCAATCCTGGACCTGAGGATTTTGAATTGGTTCCTCAAACAGGAAAAGTTCAAGATGCTGACCCTAGCTCGGGTGCTTTTGGTATTGAACAAGGGAGATTGGATGGTGTCTGTCGACTTGCAGGATGCTTATTTTCACATCCCGATTCTCAAGTCGCACAGGAAGTATCTCCGGTTTGTGGTGGGGTCGCAGCACTATCAGTTTGCGGTCCTCCCGTTTGGTCTTACTTCAGCACCTCGAGTCTTCACGAAGGTGATGTCGGTGGTTGCGGCAGAGCTCAGAAGGAAGGGGATAGCAGTATTCCCTTACCTGGACGACTGGTTGATCAAAGCCGAGTCCCCGGAGCTTGTGTTGCATCATCTGCAGTCGGCAACCCAGTTGTTGTTCGATCTGGGCTTTTCGGTGAACGTGCCCAAATCTCACCTAGAGCCCTCTCAATGCCTCCTGTTCATAGGGGCAGTATTGGATACAACATTGGATCGAGCCTTTCCTCCGCCTCAGCGGATTCAAGATATTCAGGAGTTGGTTCCAATGTTTCGAAGTGGAGCGGTCTTTCCAGTCCTCAAGGTCCTTCGTCTGCTCGGTCTGTTTGCCTCTTGCATACTGTTGGTCACGCATGCTCGCTGGCACATGAGGGCTCTTCAGTGGTGCCTCCGAAGGCAGTGGTCTCAACACAAAGGAGATCTCGAAGGTTCTGTCAAGATCTCCAGAGATGCTGCTACGGACTTGAAGTGGTGGATTGCGGGCGACAATCTTTCCCAAGGAAGGCCGTTCACGCAGTCGCCACCAGTGACCACGTCATAACGGATGCTTCCACTCTAGGGTGGGGAGCTCATCTGGGGGATCTGGAGATCAAAGGGCTTTGGTCTCCAGAGGAACAGATTTTTCATATCAATCTGTTGGAGTTGCGGGCTGTACGCCTGGCTCTCAAGGCCTTCCTCCCATCCCTTCGCGGTCAGTTGGTTCAGGTCCTGACGGACAATACTACCGCGATGTGGTATATAAACAAACAGGGAGGAGTGGGGTCGTACCTTCTCTGCAGAGAAGCTCTTCGGCTATGGTCCTGGGCGAAGGACCATCGGATTTGCTTGGTAGCAAATCATCTGGCCGGAGTCTTGAAAGTACGTGCGGACAGTCTGAGTCGCCACTTCTCGGCCGACCACGAGTGGCGTCTCCATCCAGATCAAGTCCGTCTAATCTTCCAGTTGTGGGGGTTTCCTCGGATAGATCTGTTTGCCACCCGGGAGAACTCGCACTGCCCGTTATTCTGCAGCCTCCAGTATCCGGTGCAAGGAGCGTTGGGGGACGCGTTTCAGAGGACCTGGTGCGACCAGTTGCTTTACGTGTTTCCCCCCATACCCTTGATTCCTCGAGTATTGAGGAAAATTCGCCAGGACCGGGCCCAAGTAATCTTAATAGCTCCGGATTGGCCAAGGAGGGTGTGGTATTCCGACCTTCTCCAACTCTCACTGTGCCCTCCGCTCCGTCTCCCTCTCAGGGCAGACCTCCTCTCGCAATTGCAGGGGCAGGTTTTACACCCCAACCTCCAGAGTCTGCACCTACATGCCTGGAGATTGAACGGGGCAACCTGAGTTCATTCTCTCTCCCGCCTGATGTAGTGGATGTTATCTTAGCGGCCAGGCGACACTCCACTAAAACTATCTACGCTAATAGGTGGTCTAAATTTGTGGCATGGTGTGGAGAGAGACAGATTGATCCCTTACGTGCTCATTTGTCAGATGTTTTATCTTTTGCTTTGTCTTTAGCGCAGAAAGGTTGTGCAGTGGCTACTATTAAAGGTTACTTGTCTGCCCTGTCAGCCTTCATTTGTCTTCCAGACCAACCTTTGTTATTTAAATCTCCTATAGTACTTAGATTCTTGAAGGGCCTTATGAATAAATACCCTCCAAAACCTTTCGTTATGCCTCAATGGGATTTATCCTTGGTCCTGACTTTCCTTATGGGGTCCCCTTTTGAGCCTATGCATTCTTGCCCATTAAGGTTATTAGTTATTAAAACAGTTTTTCTGGTGGCCATAACATCTGCAAGGAGAGTGAGTGAGTTGCAGGCTTTATCGGTAAACCTTATACAACTTTTTATGGGGATAAGGTGGTGTTGAGGACCAAGGCTGCTTTCCTTCCGAAGGTTGTTTCACCCTTCCATTTGGCTCAAACAATTACTCTGTCCACGTTCTATCCTCCGCCTCATCCTTCAAAGGAAGAAGAGAGACTTCATCGCTTGGACCCAAAGAGGGCATTAAGCTTCTTCATAGACAGAACGAAGGATTTCAGGCTGGATGATCAGCTTTTTATCGGATACGTGGGCAAGAGGAGAGGAAAGGCAGTCCACAAGAGAATACTCTCCAGGTGGGTTGTTCTTTGCATTAAAATTTGTTACTCTTTAGCAAAGAAGGATCCTCCTGATGGTATTAGAGCCCATTCCACCAGGGCTATGTCGGACACTTCCGCCTTGGCTAGGGGTGTTCCTGTGGTCGACATCTGCAAGGCCGCAACTTGGTCGTCCCTTCACACTTTTGCGAAGCATTACTGCTTGGACTCTGAGGTCAGAAGGGACGGCCATTTTGCACGGTCAGTGCTGCAGGATTTCTTGGTTTGACCATACAGGCACCCACCACTGGGCGTGGTACTGCTTTGGGACTCTATTCATTAGGTGAGGAATCCACAGGTAGTTGTATCCATCAGAAGAACGAGTTACTTACCTTCGGTAACGACTTTTCTGGTGGATACATTAGCTACCTGTGGATTCCTCACGGTCCCACCCGCCTCCCCGTTGCCTTTTTGGTCTTACCAAGTAATCCTTGAGTGTGCTCCTCTTGGTTTTGAGGACGGGTGTAGATTATGGATATATGGATATTTGTATATATATATATATATATATATATATGTGTATATATATATATATTTATTTGTCTATATACATATTTAGTGTATATATGTATTGTTTAAAAAAAAAAAAAAAAAAAAGGTTTTATTAAATCTATAGCCATCTTCTTGCAATGATGTGTAGTTTGCGATGTTATGAAATGTTGCCTTTATTTTTCATTACATGGAATTATTGTTCTCAGGCATGTAAAAAATGTTGGTACTGACGTCGGCACGTCGGCGAGGACCTCTTATTGCCTGTATGACGTCAGACGGCGTCGCGTGGGCAAATGTGACGTCCTCGTCGACGTGCAGAAGCTAGGAAGAAGATTTCCGTCGAATGTTGGCGCCATGGGAGTATTCATTAGGTGAGGAATCCACAGGTAGCTAATGTATCCACCAGAAAAGTCGTTACCGAAGGTAAGTAACTCGTTCTTTGCCACTATCTTACCTCTAAGGGGAACCCTTGGACTCTGTGTACACTATTTCTTACTTTGAAATAGTATATACAGAGCCAATGCCTTGTGTATTTGCCCCATCTTCCTTTTTCAGTATCACTTTTTTTTAACAACCTTGTTCAAAATTAAGACAGTTTTTCAGGTCTTTTACACGATGGCTTAGGAGCTTACTCTATTTGAGCATTGCCAAATGGTAGGGCTAGGGTTGCTAAGTGATATTAATTCTCACGTCCTTTGATTGATTGCCAACGCCAAGGAGGGCTTAGTTTCATCACGATTATGGTATGCCGTTAAATCTGGGGGCCAGTACATTATGGCGGCTGACTAGATAGCCAATGGTCTTTATAGTGTGTCACTGTCTGTGCAACTGTGCAAAGGCTATGTTGTGATCCAAATGTACATCTCTCTGAAAACTGTCAAATTCGTTACGCAGGATAGTCAGTTATAACCAATACCCTCTTCCACCCCCCAAAACACACAACTCCAGCTTGAAGCTATCCATTAGTGAATTTAGTAACCATTGCGACTTCATGGTTTCTTCTTTCAAATGCGATTTCCATGAATATTGCTTCTTCCTATTTTTATTAGTCAATCATGCAGTGTTGAAATGCCTTTGTGTTGCAGAGATACATTCTAGATCTGCTTACGTTGTTTTTTTAAATTGTTAGAACCTTTCAAGTTGCATTAACATCAAGTAGATGAAGAGATCGGGCATGTATGGTTTGCACATAGTTTGTTTTTTATGTACCCTTAATACTGACGGTGAACCTCTTGCACTTTAGATCTGCAGACCTGCGAACAAATGCTCCTGTCCTGAACAGACCTTCACAACCTGTACTAACCCGTGTGCCCCCACCTGTCATACCAAGGCCAACACAACAGATTGGAAACAGCAGCCTCAGTACGTTCAGACCATCTTATAACTCCTTTTCTCCCAGTTATGGCTCATATGGTAGCAGCTCATATTATGGAGGCTACAGTCCATTCAGCTATGGCTATGGTGGCTTGAGTGGGATGGGCTATAATCGCTTCCGAACTGATGATATTCAGCCAAGCCAGTTTGTCCGTCAGGCTGAAGAAAGCAGTAGAGGTGCTTTTCAGTCCATCGAAAGCATTGTGCATGCTTTTTCCTCTGTTAGTATGATGATGGATGCAACATTTTCTGCTGTCTATAACAGCTTCAGGGCCGTTCTGGATGTAGCCAACCATTTCTCCAGGCTTAAAATACACTTTTCCAAAGTGTTTTCAGTTTTTGCATTGGTTAGAACTCTGCAATATTTGTACAGACGACTGCAGCGGCTCCTGGGTCTAAGGAAGGACAGTGAAAATGAGGATCTCTGGACAGAAAGTGCTGGTTCAGTAGCAGTCCTTGGACAGGAGAACGGAGTCTCCAGTTCTGCTAAATCATGGCCAATTTTTCTATTCTTTGCTGTTATTCTTGGAGGACCTTACCTCATCTGGAAGTTGCTGTCCACATGCACTGGGGAAGAGAACGGTAAGCCAATAGGAAGGCATGTGGGATTTTTTTAATCGCCTAATAAATCGTTGGATACCTGAAATTTTACAATTATTGGAAGAGGTGGGGATAAAGCAGAATTAATTGACTTTGTGAAACTCCTTATCCCATAAATGATCCTTAAAAATTGATTGTATATGAACTCAAATTATAAATGAAATGTGTTCAGAAAAAGTTTTGGGATAGTAGATAATGCTTGCATCAAGTTCTGTCTTCTCATTAGTGCAGCAGTAACTCTTATTTAAGTTTCTTTTGGTAGCAAATGTGTCAATTTTTTTCTACAGCTATATACGATATAAAACAATTTATTTTGCTAAAACATTTTTGTTTGCCACAGTGATTGTCTTTAAGTTAATTACTTTTACAGATAAAATGTACATCATCCCTCCATTTAGTCGGAAACCTGGATTGTGAGGAGATGAGTGGAATGGGATCTAATTTTCTTTTTTAAGAGGGCGTGTACTTTCGGGAATGATCTATGGTGGATTGAGAATTATACAAATCTAAACACCATGATAACTTTCTTTTATAACAAAAACAAGATGTGTCAAAGCAGTTCAGCTAGAAAATAATTCACTTTCAAACGATGCTCCACGAGGACAATTAATACTGTAGGAGGCCTGCAGGATTTTGTCCTTTTGCATACATTAGAGGATGCATATGAACACTTTAAGTACCTGTGAACTACAACCATGTGTAAACGCTGCCTGTCATAATTTACACTTGTTTTTCGTTACCTTTGTGAATAGGCCCCTGACTCTTTAGGTGAACGCATCCATAAATACAAGGTATGATTTTAGGCAGGGGTGAAGGTGCTTCGTAAAAGATGTATTCAAAACATACCTTTTTCAGTGGATTTTAGTTTCTGTATGTGAGATCTGGAACTCTTTTATGTGATGTTTGTTATGAAATTTACCAATACAGATTTTAGTTTCTCATACCTCCTCATGGCATTTCTCTAGTGCCCTCATCTTAAAGAACTCAATTTTTACTAAGATTCCTGCCAACTGGCTTCACTGATGCGTCTGAAGCCCTTGTTCCTTTGAAAATACTTAAAACGTGTTCCTTATTCTCCATATTTAAGCACACAGACTTGCTGTCGTTCCCATCTTTTAATAGTTTTTGATGGTCGTTATAGTTCTTCTTAGAACTTAAGTACCTGTCTGTAATAGGCAAATGAAGTGTGCCTCCATCCAGTACCCAAGGGGATCAAATTGCATCTCTACTGCTGCATCTAAATATAGACCACACATCCGTCCTCAGATGATGATTTGGTCACACTTGCTCACAGTCATAGTGTAAGAAGTATTGGCAAAGGTCTGGTGTTAGGTGCCAGCCTTTTGGCAGTGTTAATGCTTGTTTTGTCAAGATTTGTGTGAAACTTTGTTGGGGGAGCTGCTGGCCCCTCATCTTTATGAAAAAAATAAATAATAATATTGGATAAAAGCAGTAAAGAAAAGTTTATTGCAAAAAGTATGCCTAGATAGAGTCCCTGGCACTGAATAGGACTAAATTGGATGTGGATGAGCGCATTATGAAAGGGCAGATTTCCCCCACTCACATTGAAGTTCATCAGGATGCTGGCGTGGATGGAAGAAAATGTGACTGACTTGACAGCAAACCAATGGAAGGATAGATCTGCCTGAAAGTAAAATCAAAAGGCCTTGGCAAGTGCCACACCCACAAAGTGCCTATTTAACTCAGAAAAGCAATAGTGTAAAAATAATGTGTCCGTCACCATTTTACAAGTCAAGCACCCTATATTTTTGGGAAGATTACTGGTCATCAGTAAATCATTTTGCTGTCTGGTATTACATGTTACCAGCAAAAACATGACTGCATCGATTTCTCTGTGTAAAATACATTTGACGATGGGTTACCTTCTTGTGTGTAAGTGTTGTATAATACTTTCTATTGCAGCATGTGCTAACCTCAGAAACACGACAGACCCTGCACTAAAAGCCACTAAGCCAATATGCATGTTGCTAAGAATAATAGAGGGCATTTAAAAAAAAGACATTTGGACATTGGTCACAGGTCCAAAATGGCATTTGAAAGAAAAAAACACGGATAAGAAACATTCAAAATTGCTTACTAGAAAATTCTAACTTAAATCACAAAATCAATTCATCATGAGAACTAGAAAGCTCTACAGGGCACAAATCATTTCGAGGGCCATTCACTTAATTTTCATGTACCAGATTTCACCATTGAAACTACTCGTGGGTCCATCACGAGTCATCACATAAATCCTTCACAGCATCAATCAGTCAAAGACCCATGCGATTTCTACTTTCACATCTGTCAAATATCATGTAGTTTAACTCCAGCATCTCTTCCTCCCCGCATCACCATTCGTAGCCTCACACATTGCTTGTCTATTGTCAATTGCTAGTTCATAATCACACAAAAGTTGAATGCACACATCCGTTTTGTGCTACACTTGATTCCCTTAAGTGTAACATACTAAAATCAACGTATCTGATACAGACTTCTAGCTGCGGATTCCTTACCTTAGAATTCCCAAGCTTCCCCTTAGAATCTGGAATTTTTCTGCTGAGCAGTACCCTGTGCGTGCCATCGGGTGGCGTTGTTCGGATCCGCGTGCGTCGTCCAGCCCGACGCTTCCTCCACCACCGGCGCCCACTGGTGGTAGTGCCATCCTCATTCCGGAAGATCCGGTGCCGGAGCCACGTCGATCAATGCAGACGGCACCGATTAGGCCCAGATCATTGCCTGAGCCTTATTTCGGACAGCCAGGCACAGGGGAGGAGTGGGAGGGGTTAGAGGACCCTTTAGAATGTGAACTGGAGCAAGAACAGGACTGGTATGAGGATCTAGGAGAAGCCAGTGGACTGGATACTTCTCCAGATACTGGCATGCTTGCTCCCCCTAATGTGGCTACGGAGGAGGGGGCTTCCTATGCTATGGTGGTGTGTAGGGCAGCTGAGGTCTTGGACCTAGACTTGCCCACGGTGCCAGGTAGGACGAATCTCCTGACAGAGGTGCTTCAGCCGGGGTGACTACATAGGAGCCGATGTTGCCCTTCAATGAGGCCCTTACGGACGTCCTTCTGGGAACATGGTCCAAACCCAGCACAGGGGCTCCTGTGAATAGGACAGTTGGCCGCCACCATAGACCTGCTACAAATTATCCTAGTTTCCTCACGCAACACCCCACCCCGGAAAGAGCTTGGTGGTCCAAGCCTACACTCCCAGTGGTGCCTTCACTTATGCTCCTCTGGATAGGGAATCCAAGAATTTTTGACCAACTTGGAAAGAAGTTGTTTTCTTCCTTCAGCCTGGCATTGAGGTCAGTAAACACCCCTTGACTATTGGACCGTTTTTCCCATACTTTATGGGATACGGTGGCACAGGTGCTGCCCCAGGTCCTGGAGGGCGTACAGGACACTCTCACGAGGCTATCAAGGATGGGAGAGATGCAGGCAAGTTTACAATCTGGTGTGGATTGGATACGACCGACTCGCTGGGTAGAGCGATTGCGTCGACAGTGGCCCTACGTCACCATGCCTGGCTACGTTCTAGTGGCTTTTCAGGGGTTGTTCAGTCGAGTTTGATGGGCATACCTTTTGATGGTTCTCACCTTTTTGGTGAGAAGGCAAACTCCGCACTTGAGAGGTTCAAGGATTCTCGAGCAACGGCCAGATCCTTGGGCCTCTCGACGCCAGCAGTCTGTCTTCCGTCCCCTTCGAGGCTTCGGAAGGGGCGCAGTACCACGCCAGCTGCTTAGCCACTGTCCTCCGGCTGCACAGCATCCTTTGCAAGGATGTGGTCGTGGTTCTGTCAGACCCAGAGGGTCTGGCAAAAGGTTGGTCGCCACACAGCCCCCCACCACTGCACCCAAGCCCTCCTAGTGTGGTTCTGCAAGACCATGTCCGTCCACTTGGAGGTAGGATTCAATTGCATCTCCCCCACTGGCAATCCATCACTTTGGACAAATGGGTCTTGCAGATCATACGGAAGGACTATTCCCTCCCCTTCCAGTCTTTCGCTCCCTCTATCCCTCTGATAAAAGAACGGCTGATGGAGGATCGTTTGGTTTTGCTCCGCGAGGAAGTTACGGCTCTTTTGGCCAAGGGAGCTATAGAAAGGGTCCCGATGTCAGAAGTAGGCAGTGGTTGTTATTCCCACTACTCTCTGATCCCCAATAAGAACAAGGGTCTTCGCCCTATCCTGGGTTTAAGGGATGTCAATCTCTTCCTCAAGAAGAAGAAATTCAAGATGCTCACTTTGCTCAGGTCTTGTCTGCCCTAGACCAAGGAGACTAGATGGTAGCGTTAGACTTGCAGGATGCGTATTTTCACATCTCCAACCTGCCCACCCACAGGCGATAATTGCGGTTCAAGGTGGACCACGAGCATTTTCCGTTTACTGTGCTCCCATTGGGTCTCACTAGTGCCCCTTGGGTGTTCACAAAGGTGATGGCGGTGGTGGCAGCTCATCTGCGCAGGTCCGGGATTTCAGTCTTTCCCCTACCAAGACGATTGTCTGTTGAAGGCTCCAATGCCCCAGGCTCTCGTTGCGCACCTCCAGATGACAGCGAACCTCCTGCATTCGCTGGGGTTCACTATAAATGTGCCGAAGTCATACCTGACTCCCTCTCAGAAGCTCACTTTCATCGGAGCTGTTCTGGACACAGTGCGATATCGGGCCTGTCTTCCCGAGCAGCGAGTTCAGGATATTCAGGTTATGATACCGATGTTTTGGCCTCTGTCATGGATTTCGGTGCAACAGATTCTGAGGCTGTTGGGACTCATGGCTTCCTGCATCCTGTTAGTCAAAAATGCCAGATGGCATAAAAGGGCTCTGCAGTGGGACCTGAAGTTCCAGTGGGCACAGCATCAGGGAAATCTTACCATTGTGATTCAGATCTCGGAGGGAACTGCAAAGCATCTGCAGTGGTGGTTAGTGGACTGCGATTGGGTCAAAGGCAGACTCCTCTGCCTTCCCCAACCAGATCTAACAGTAGTGACAGATGCATCACTTCTGGGATGGGGCGGCCATCTGGGGGAGGTGGAGATCAGAGGTCTCTGGTCTCCAGCGGAATTCGGGCTCCATATCAACTTGTTGGAGCTTCAGGTGATCCGACTAGCATTAAAAGCATTTCTTCCTGTTGTGAAAGTGAAGGTAGTGCAGGTGTTCACTGAGAACACTACGCGATGTGGTACTGCAACAAGCAGGGCGGTGTGGGGTTGTGGACCCTTTGTCAAGAGGCTCTGCGTCTCCGGACAAGGCTGGAACAGCAGGGCATAACCCTGGTGGTTCAACACCTGACCGGTTCTTTGAACGCTAGGGCGGACGAACTCAGCCGACGATGCTTAGCGGATCACAAATGGTATCTCCATCCAGAGGTGGCGCAAGGACTCTTTCAGCAATGGGGAGAGCCTTGGTTAGATCTGATTGCCTCCACAGAGAACACACAATGTCAGCAGTATTCCAAGGCAACTATCGCTAGGCGATGCTTTTTGTTGTGAGTGGAACTCAGGCCTGCTGTATGCCTTTCCGCCCGTACCGCTTCTGCCCAGAGTTCTCAAGAAAATCAAGAAAGACTGGGCTAAATGAATCATGGGGGGCTACTGATTAGGCACAAAGAGTCTGGTATCCAGAACTTCTCCAAATGAGCATCGGTCCTCCAGTCAGGTTGCCTCTTCAGGAGGATCTTCTGTTGCAGCAGCAGGTGAAGGTTCTTCACCCAAACCTGTCAACTTTGCGGCCTCATGTGTGGAGGTTGAGCGGTGACAGTTGATGGTTTATGACCTCCCTCCCGAAGTCTGTAATGTCATTCTGGCAGCCAAACGTCCTTCTACTAAGTCAATTTATGCCTGCCGGTGGAAACGTTTTGTTTCATATTGTCCAGAGAGGTCTATTGATCCTCTTTCTTCTTCTCTGTCTAATGTCCTTTTGTTCATTCTGTCACTTGCCCAACAGGGTTCCTCTTTAGGGACTCTTAAGGGCTATCTTTCTGCCCTATTGGCTTTTCTTCGCTTGCCCGTTCAACCACCTTTGTTGAAGTCTCCCAGATAATTTGATACCGAAGGTAAGTAACTTGTTCCTCACACACATTTAAAACAGTTGGGGACAATGCAGTCCACGTTTATTTACCTAGGGTTAAAGGATACTCCAAGTATATTTCAAAGTATGGTCAAGTCTAAAACATGTGGGTAGACACAGGCCAGGTTTGATGGATGTTGAGGGCAGTTATGACTCTCCATACTCTTCTTTAGTCCATAGTTGCCATCTTTCTTTGTTTTAGGAGGAACATAGGCAACAAAATTATGCTCTTGCTCGGTGTAACCACAGCCCCTTCCACATGAAAGCCTGTGGCTGGATTTGTGGCTGCTTGTACAGCAATAAGGGTGTGTGTGTGTGTGTTTTTTTTTTAATTTGTTTTTTTTTTATTTATTGTTTGTGTGTGTGTGTGAGAGAAAGAGAGAGATTTGGTAGAAACAGAGTATGCATTGAATGCTGTTAAATCCACCATATGTACAGCTAACCTTTTAATTTGCACATTATACTTTGCTATTTTCATTGATTAGTTCCAACATTTAGTCTACTCTTTCAACACCTCCTAAATATTTGTTGTTGTCCTGAATACATGCTTTGGATGCTACCTCAAGCCCGACTGAAAAAAAGGACCAATTTACTGTCATTTTGAACGCTACTTAGTATGTGTACATACTTTTGGTCATGAGTGTAGAGCATCAGTTCATTGCTCCTCAAGGCATTGTCAATATTCTGCCAGAATCTTTTAACAAGGGAGATAAGGGGAGCTTCCCCTTTATAACATGGATTCTGAGACGAAGAAAGAGCAAATGATGAAACCCCTCTCAACACACGAAAACAAGTCAAAGCTCCTAGAGAACAGGCATTCAAGGTAATTCAGCATTCAGAATAAACAGCATCCAGGTCACAAATGTAAAAAGTTACTCTAAAGGAAATGTCTGGTAAAGCACTCGGGTGCACCATGCTGTAAGATTCAAACTCATTAAGCTCCTTCGCAATTGTGGTTACAGTTACAATTGTCAAAATATCCACATTTAGGATATATGTGCAAGCTGAGACTCTGGGGAACAAATACGTTTGTTTTTTGTTACAAAATGTAAGTTTTGAATCCTGGAGCTCACACAGGAACATACAATGATTTAACAGCAAGGGTGGGGATCTTAATACACATCCACAAAAGACATGGAATTAAAGAGAAATAGTGCTTAACAGGAAAGAAGGGAAAGCATAGTAACACTAGACAAGATGCAAACATGCACATCCCACTATGAAACTGGGACCTAAGGGAGTAAACATAAGGAACTATCACTCTGGTAAAACAGGATCTAAGCAAAAAGGGATTGTAAGCAAGGACTGAGAAAAGGGTATCCACTGAAATGAATAGAAACAGAAAAAATAGAGTTACACTGAATATAGCTCCAGCTCCCAAAACAAGGACATATTGCTAAAACAATGCATTTTCGGAAAACTGGGATGCACTACAAAATAGTGCTAGATTGAAAAATAACAATATACAGTAAAACAGTGCTGTGGTCAGTGACCTATGTTTTTGCCGTAGCTAAATAATCAGTGAGTCAAAGATAAGTCAAATAGGAACACTGCATCAGTGACTGTCTCTCCGCTGAAATCAGCAAACGCTTTAAAAGTCAAGCCTAAAAAAATCTGAACGATGTTGACAGGCCTGCAGGTCTAATGACTGGGGTGTGGAATTCCTATAGCCCGATGCCAGGCACGTATTGTTTGGCATCATGGACAACACATATTCATTTTTATTTGGTCCTTGGGAGAAGTAGGCCAAACCCCCTGCTGCATAAACCTTTGGCTGCCAGATTACAGTACCACATTATGGAGCATGGAAGGCAATTGTGTGCAGTTGAGGTAATATTTGTGTCTATATGTCAGTGCTGTTCAAACTTGTATAAATGGTTCACTACTGCAAAGCCTTTATTGTTAGGGTTACCTGTCTAAATTATGTAAGCTCGAATTGCACAACTGACAGTGGTACCAGTAAAATAATGTGTACACGTATGCAAAGTTTAAGAATATTAGGCTACGTATAATGCTCCCCGAATGCTCTCTGACTACATGCAAATTTTTGCAGGAGCTTGAAAGCAAGATTGTTGATACTTCGATTTAAAAATATGTTCATAAAAAAATAAGTGCAACTACGGAAAAAATGTTTTGCTAAATTACTGTGGAATTTTAGGTACCATTTCTTTAAAGAATCATTTAGTAAAATGTGTTAATGCATGCTAGTATTCCCAAAAAATATTCATATTCGAAAATCCGTGTAACCAGTTTCAACAAGCTTATGGTAAACATGAAAATAAACATGCATTGGCAAATCCAGTAGGTCTAATATTGGGGAGGGAGGTAGGCCTTTTGGTTTTTTCAAAGTGGGTCTTGTTTTGACATGGCTTTTGTAGCACTTTTTGTTGTGGGCTCTGTCGGGTAACAAACATTGGTAAAAGGCAAAAATATGTTTTGGTCTCAAAAAGCACACATTGCCATAGTAGTTCATGGCACAGAACAAAACTACTTTGTATGCAGATATGCTCCTGGTAAAAGAGCAGATTGTTATCACACTTGGTGAAGCCAGCCAACAGATACCCAGAGAGAAGCATAGAACTTTAATTTAAAAAAAAAAAAAAGGTCTTGGTTAACAGCAGACCTAATTAAGGGCCCAATTCTTAAAGTCACAAAAGAGAACCCTTGGTACATGTCTTTACATTGGTGCAGATTTACGTATTTCATTAATTCACAAGAATCTACAGACGTACACCAGGAAATTGTACTCTTAGAAAATATTTGTGAGTTGTATATTAACACGAGCAAGTATGCATGTGTAGATTTGCTCATGCGAAAATTTGTTAAGCGTTTACAAGTTCACTTTTCCCTTCATCCACTTTTTTCCCCATCCCTGGAAGAAGTACATTTTCCAACCTTTCTCAATATGGGAAAAGATTAGAGAAGAGCTGCCACAGTCCCTTAAAACATGCAAGGTAGTAGGTTTGCACAGATTCAAAAGGGCATTGCAACCCCAGAACTATTGCTTACCACTGCCTCCAGCCCCAGTATGTAGGTCTGCAGAAAGGTGGCAAAATAAATAATTGCTAGTATTGAAGCTCTCCTATAGTATTAGCCCTGGCATAATCAGAGAGACTATGATCAGAGCTGTTACATAATGAGATTGCTGCCATAGTTTGTCACTGCAGTACATGGCACCAAAGAGACAAGTAGATTTTTGAGACTATGATCAGAGCTGTTACATAATGAGATTGCTGCCATAGTTTGTCACTGCAGTACATGGCACCAAAGAGACAAGTAGATTTTTTTTTTTTACAGGACAAGTAGATTTATGAAGCAAACTGTCCCATGGATAAGTAGATATTTTATTAAATTCCACACCTGTGAGTGATTTGAATAAACTACTCATCCTAACTGTAATGCCCTTGACCCCTAAAGTGTCTCAAATTGTGTGACCCTTGGCAAATATTTTTTCACCTTTCTCTCAATTACCACTTGAGAGCACTTTCAAATGTGCGACTTAAGCATGTCCGCTATACAAACATTTTTTTTATTTGATTTAATAAGCTAACCTTTTGCTGCATATATAATAAAAATCTAACCCACATATATGGTACACGTGACCCCTGAGTTGCCTCTTGGTTCACTAATAGAATTGTTGTCAGGGTGGAGGGGTGTTTGGGAAGTTCAGGAATGTTTCTCTGTTTATGTTTAGAAATGCTAACTTAGATAACTTAAACTCTAACTTACATATATCACTAAAACATGACGTGGTTGTGCACTGTCATTTACAAACAGACCTTTTCCATTGAAATGGCCACACACTTTCCCACCGGCGGGTGCCAACAATAATGTGTGGAAAGCGGGCTTCAACAAATATTTACATTTTGCATATCACCAAGTAAAGTGTTCTGATTTTGTTTTTGTCATATTAAAATCTTTGTTTCCATCTCACTTTAGAATTGCAAAAAAGTATTTTCCAAACTACAGAAATATTTTGAAACATTTGTACAATTCATTTACAAGCTATTTAAGTGTTGTGTGCCCAGCACAATTGTCAGACAGCCCACTTTGCAAAATCCTTTAACTTTGCAGTCAAAGAAATTAAAATAAATGCCAGTCTCCAGGATACAATAAGCAGCAATTTCTCAGAAGACATAGCTTGACATTTGTCTTTGAACACACAGCAAATGTGACAAGATAAAAATACGATTTAAAAGCATGATTATTGCTCTTTCTCTTTGTGAATGACCAGAACACCTGTTCTTTACCAGCTTGCCACACGGGTCCAGTAAGCCCTAAAAATACCTCAACCTTATCAAATCTGACTTCTATAGTGAGTGGTCGAGGAGATTTCTGGAGGCCTGAAAGCTAACAAATATTGTGTCTCTTACTTGTTATCAAGCTGGCACCCGTCAGTCAGATGTTTGCTGATTTCCACAACCTGTCTTTTGTCTGCCAAAGTGGAGACAAAGCCGTTAGCAAGGGGTTCTTGAATGTTTTTCAGGAGGCATGAAGTGGGTACAGAAATTTCACTTAATGTCACCGAGCTTAGTCCAACATTGAAAAGTCACAGTGTTTCATGTGTGTAAGTGCTGCGCGACTACAGTGGTATTGTATGAGTTTTGCTTTACTCCAAGATAAGCCTTGGCTGCTCATCCACAGCTACCTCTAGAGAGGCTGGCTTATAGACACTGTCTACTCTACACTAATAGGGAATACCTGGACTTGGTATAAGGTGTGAGTACCTTAGGTACCCACCACACACTGTCGTGTAGGCTCTCATTGTTCTAATGAGACTACTGGATTTGAGCAGCAGAATCACCTGCAATCTGGGGGACTGAGTCTAACCCACTATAGGTGACACCTGTCAGCCTAATCTGGGTTTTGCTACAGCTAACTAGTAGTGCCTCATCTCTACCCAAGAGCAGGGATGGTTGGGCAGCCGAGCGCATGACAGAATTGATTCGTCTGGGAAATCATGGTCACTCTTATCACATCCGTTTCTCTCATTTACATTAGTCTCACATATGCAAGGAAAATCAGAGGCAGTATATCTTTCAATAAGGTTTTAATGAAGAACTGCATCTTAGATAATAAAGCATGTACTGCAATAACCAGGACGATGAAGCATGACAGGACTAGAATTGTGACAAGGAGAGTGAAGCATAAAAATAATGCTACCATATTGTCACTAAAATCATTAAAATAATTCCTACCAAGACTGTATTAGAGCACAGCATGTTAAGCACTAGTTCTGCCCTTCAGGTTCCCCTGGGAAGACATCATCCCTCATACCTGAGCAAGAGGCCTGTAGCCTTGAGAAGCACCTGTAGCGAAGCAATCAGCATACAGTTGTGGTCATCTGGCTGGAATCTCCCTCTAACGTGTATGGGACAGAGAAGTGTTTTTATAATAAAACAGCTGATGTTCTGAGAATGTCCCTACGTAAGGATGTGTATATTTCTATGAACACTAGAGACAAAGCGTTGCCACGTTTACTGGCAACCTATCTTACTGCAGCCTTGAAAAAACACATAGCGAAAGAAATGTCTTGTTTAAGAACGCATTGCTGACCTGGGCAAAGAACCGCTAGATAGAGAGAAATAAAACAAGACCGCAAATGTGGCTATTGTGAAAATAATAAACAAAGCTGAATAAAATATATTGAGGTTAAAGTGCACAGCTGCAGGCTTAGTTTGCTAAAATAACGTGCATGGAGCTATGACTACAAATGGCTACAAAACCACACCAGGCCAGCATCCTAAAATAACGTTCAATAACCAAAACTTTTTGCAGCATGAATCCTTTTCTGGATTCACATGCTGTGCATTATTCTGCCATATTTTGGTTGGGTCCGGAAAGTTGTGTTCTAGTCTTAACTCCACTCCCCCACCCTCCTCTGTGAAGACGTCGACCACCATTTGGTGCTCAGTCAATCCTGTGTGACACTTCAGATGGCGCCTCGGAAGTTCCTGTGCGTGGTTTCCATCTTCAGAATCTTTTTTCCGCTGTTGGGTCAAGACTGATTTGCATATGGCTGGCTCCAAAACGGAGTGCGTGGTGAGCAAAAAAACGATGAATTAAACCTAGATCTTTGTGACTGGGAGTGAATGCTTGCAATGTTCAGCATTCCATCCATCATCTGGTCTTTTCACATTTGTCGCCCTAAGTGGGAAGGGTTATGCCCAGGCATGGGTCCTGCCCATCATATGTTCTTTTTGTGTTGGGTCTGGGAGCATGACAGAGAAAAGAAGGAAGCTTAGAAGACTACATCGAAGTAGACAGCGAGAGGAGAGACCTCTTTACGCCCCTCTGGGGGATGCCATCGGGAATCAACCTCGTGCCATCAGGTGACACCACAGAGAAAGAGAGGGGGGGAGACTCTGACATTGAAATATTCGAGCCACAAATGGAGAAAGTTCAACTGCAAAAGAAGGGTTTGAAGGATGCCGAAAAGAAGAAGGTTATACCTCAGAAAGGTGCATACCCTAAGCCCTCTGACAAGACAACAAAACCAGCCTCGGCGCCGAAAACACCAGTGACCGAAGGTCAGCAAAATGAAAAAGAGCTAAGTGGATCCCGAACAAAGGATACCGAAGGCCAGAAAACATTGCCTCTTGCTGTCTTTCTCGGGTGGTGGACCTATTAAGGTGGGAGCATTGTTTCTCTTCCTCTCAGTGGTCACAGTGGTCCATGGCGCTGTCTGACGTCACACACAGGACGGACTGAGCACCAAACACCCCTGGGGAAGGAGGAAAGACTAGAGCACACCTTTTCAGACCCAACGACTGGTTAGCGGAATAGTGCACAGAATGTGAATCTAAAAAAACTCTTCAAGCTGCAAAACTACTTCTACTGGTAAGAATCCATTTTGTTTCCCGCATTTACTGCAGCACTGGTAAAGAGTGTCAAAATAAGGAGGACGATGTTAGTATCAGTCCGTCCTTCATCGCCTACTGTGAATAACACAGCAACAGACATATGATTTTTTGCCTTGCAATTATAGTTCACCCTGTGGCCGTACTTCTGTTTCACCATCTACACATCCAGCTGGCAGTGAACCTCCTTCTCTGTTGTCGAAGTGGATTCCTTTGAAGATTTCAAGCAGACACATAATTCAGGACCACAATCATTTCCATGAAACTTCTGCGTGAGACGCTTACTCGGCACCAGATGTTGCTCAGGGTCCTCAACAAGTGGAATGAAAAAAACATATCGACAGTATGCTCAGTGCTTATCCTGCGGGAAGGCATACCCACGAAGTATTGAAGAAGACAAAGTTTGAGACAAAAATAGTACAATTGTCGGACTAGACTGTATTGTTTAAAAAACTGATGACCCAATTGTGGATTTGTTAATAAAATAAAAATTGACTCATAATGAAAATTACTCCTTCCCATTTATGCACAATAAAATTAATATGACACAGCATTTCAGAAAATGTTCCCTGTAGTTTGCCTAAATACAGGGTATGCTGAAAATGTTAACTTTGACGGTGATATCACCTGAAAAAACAATAGCAAAAAGAATGATAAACTTTGTAGTTGTTGAGTCGTGCATTTAACAAAACGCTTTTAGAACCAAAATTTGTCAAAACAGTGCCACTTCAGAAAATTCCAAAACCTCCTCTGTACAGCTGTTTGTAAAAATGCTAAGTGTAATTTTTCACTGGAAACGAAACTATCTCACAGTTTTCACTGAGACCGGCTAGAATCGAAACTCCAGCTCCACGTGTGCCACCAGAGATCTGGAAAGGCAGTGTCACTGAAAAATACAAGTAACAATTCATGAACACGTTTCAACAAAGCCCTTTAAAAATAAGTTACTGCCAGAGAAATACAAGTGAACAGATAAAATTGTAGGGGCATCACTGTGTGCATCGGCAGAATGGCCGCACCTTAGGGGGGCTCTGCAGACCTATGAAAACATTTGACATTAATCAGTATAAAAAAATGCTCCTTAAAGCTAAGCACTACCTGGGAGTGTGTCCCTAAGATGCACTGCGGATGAATGTGGGGCAGACTGACCCTGAAATCAGCAATCTGCTTGTGAAACATGGCACCAGCCAAGCAGGCCGATCTTGCACATGAGACACTGGGCCAGGAATGTGGGTGCTTCTAAAGACTGTAGTCCAGTGCTTAATTTGTGCTTGTTGTTTCTGATGCGGAGTACCAGCCCTTATTTTTGAGGGCCGGGCCTTAGTCTACTGCCTCAAGCAATTGCTGCGAGCAAAAGATACAAATGGGAAAAGACGGAGGAACAGAAAAACGAAAAAGCGTCACAGTGGGAGAAATCGGAAAGCTGCAAGAGTGAGCTGAAAGAACAGGGAGTAGCTTTAAATGGATTGAAGAGGCCCGAGATGGCTTCAGGATTACGCTGTCTCAGTATTCCATATCACCATTTTAATTGCAGCAGCCGCGTGTTTGAGAGGAGAGCTGTGGGCCCCAGCACGTTTTTATTTACAAATTAAGCACTGCTGTAGTCCATGTCAAGCATGACCCGGTAGTCTTCCCCCATGGGATCTACTAGAAGATTGGCGCCTGCCCTGGCAGTACCAGTGAATAGTTGCAATGGGACACAGGTGGCCATGTCAGAGTGGGTGCCGGCACCTGGGGTTTCTGGTGCGGGCTGTGCTGTGGGGCTTATGGCAGGCTTGTACCTATCATCTTCTTTTCCCTTGAGGAGTTTGGCACATGGCGGATGGGAAGATGTTCCTTCTAGTGCAGGGTGATTTTCAATCAAAGAAGGGCTCCTTTGGCTGGCGTCTTAATTTAAATCTTATCTTGTGTTTTTTTGGGGGGTTTGGGGGCAAGCGCACATGCAGTTTAGATCAACTGCTATAGTTTATTTCAGTCTCCAAGTGTGCCCTTTGCTGTTTGTAAAAAAAAAAAAAAAAATTATAATAATATTAAATTTAGAAAACTTGTGCCACCTATGAGCTATAAAGAAAATGAAACCTGTCTCATTTTCTACAATTTTATGAGCTGTATCACATCGATAGCCATAAGGGACTCAATGTTGATGTTCAGAGTAGTGGGGAGTCACACTGGGGTGGCTGACTCCTATAATGGGACTTCCATCATACCAGCGTTCTGTTCTTATACTTCATTTATGGCCATAGTAGCTCTGAAGGCACACTTTACATCACTGTTGCTAGAAAACCCATCCCCTTCCTGTAAAGAGACTGCATTAGCTATGACACCACCACAAGCAGATACTCCTGCAGAATTTCGATCTGTCAGTCCGGGTACACACCATCTGCAGCCTCAGTACGAGCTAACTCTCTTCAGACACAGCTCTTCATCCCACCTCTAATTTAATAATAAGAAGTACAACTGTCTGAACAAGAAATTGCAAAGGTTATCACAAAAGTCAGAAGAGACAGTGCCTCCGTGCCCAACAGAATAACCCAGGCTATTTACAAACTAGACTTTCAGTACTGGGCAGGAAAGCTGGTCCCTCTCCAATCCAACACTCTCTCTATTGGCTACATACCTGATTCATGGCGAGGTCCAGTCATCTCCTCAATTCATAAAAGGGGAGACAAAACTCTACCAGAGAACTATCATCTTATCACTCTCCTAGACAATGAAGCAAAATATTTTGCATCCCTTGTTTTACACAACTAGATTGCTTGGGCAGAATCAAATTGAATAATCCTATTAGCCCAAACTGGCTTTAGGAGAGGTTCTGGCACAATCGCAAATATCCTGGCCTTGTCCATCCTACTTGAGAAAATGGGAAAGCAGCATCGAACAACTTACCTCTGCTTTTTCGATTATTAGTCAGCCTTTGACTTCATAAATCGAGTGACGCTCTAGAGGAAGCTCAGGCTTGGAACATCCCTTCATATTTGCTCTGAATCATTGAGTCATTTCAGAGCCACACATGGTTGTGGGTTAAAATTGGTGACTGCTCCCATCTGTCAAGAAAGATCCACACACACCAAGGCTTAAAACAGGGGTGCGTGCTGGCTCCATGCCTCTTTAATCTCTTCATGGCTGACCTTTCGCCTGACATCCAAACCAATAGGCACCCCCTCGACACGTTAGCCCTGAACCACCTACTATATGCGAATGGACATGGTTTTGTGCAATAAAACGAAAGTAGGCCTGCAAAGACTACAGCTGCTAGCTGCACAAAATGATCTAGTTAAAGGAAATAAAACCAAGGTGATAATGGTTAGCAAGGCAGTCAAAAAGAATGCAACTTGGCGCCTCAGTAAAGATGTTCTGGACACAATAAAAGAATATAAGAACTAAAGTGTACTGCTAGATGACAAAGGAACGGTCAAACGACAGCTCCACACCATCACAAACAAGAGTAGCACCTTCATTGTTGCTTTTAACACATTGTTCAAGTGTTTGAATTGACCAACTCTTGAGCCTCTTTTAAGGGTAATGGTGGCAAAGGTTCTGGCATTGAGGCCCTTTATTACCGTGACTCTGCTTTATTGGACAAACTCCAAGTAAAAGTTTATCATCCTGTTTTAAGCCTACCACAGAGCTCCTTCCCCAGCCAAATATTGTGGAGTTTGGCCTCATGAGGCAGTTGATCACGGGGCAGGGTGCAACAGTCAAGTGCTGTTTTAAACTGAAACACATGGAGCCTAACCCACTAAATAACATTCTGTGGTTAGCAATCAACAACATGGGCAGCAGCCACAAGAATACTTGGATCACACTTTAGTAAACTTGCAACTTGGGAATCTATAGGTTCGTCCAATTACATATGCTTTTATAAAATCAGTTACTCCTCATTGGCCAAAACCTCTTTATCAAATGACATTGAGGAGCTCGCAAAAAGCAAAAGAGCACACGCCTGAAGGTCATTAATAGTTATCTTCAGTTAAAACGAGCGATGTACCTGTCTTACACATACCAACTTCACCTGAAATTAAAGCTGCTGCAGAGCCCCCTGGGCCGCCCCCCCAAACTGGTGGAAAAACCAGCACGGCTGACCGAGGTTGCCACTTATGTGGCTCAAACACAGAGAATCTTTTGCACCTCACCTGCACTTATCCCGTGATGTCTGTGGACAGGAGGCGCCTTCTCAAGCCCTTATTTAAAAGTAATGGAGTCCCCACATGCTGGTCATATCCTGTGTGTGGGGTGTGGAATTCTTATAGCGTGATGCCCAGGTCATATTGTCTGAGGTCAAATACAAGATTTCATGTTTACGTTTTCCTTGGGACAAGTAGGATGCAACAGCCCTGCAGCACAAACCCTTCGTCTGCCAGTATACAGTACCACATTATCGAGCAGAGTAGAGCATTGTCTGCAGTTCAGGTAATGTTTGTGTCCATGTATTAATGCTGTTTGAACTTGTATCAATGGTTCATTAATGCAACCCTATTGTTAGGATGAGTGCTCTAAATAAATGTTGTGGGCTCAGACTGAACATGTTTATAAATGTGTACACACGTTTGCAAAGTTTAACAGTGAGGCTACATGTGATGCTCCTAGAATGCTCTCTAGTTAAATACATATATTTGCAGAAACTTGAAAACAAGATTGATGATGTCTTTGATTTCAAAATAATGCGTTCACAAAAAAATGCAAGTAGGAAAAAAATGTTTCGCTAAGCAACTGTAAACTTTTTTAGCTACAATTTCTTTGAAGCATCATTTAGTAAAACGTATTGATGCATGCTAGCATTTCTAAAAAAAATATTCACAATGTAACTGGTTTCAATAAGATTATGGGAAACATGAAAATAACCAAGCATTGGCAAAGCCAATAGGTCCTACATTGGTGATCAGTCTTTTGGTTTTGTCAATACGTGTCTTGTTTTGACATGACATTTGTAAAACTTTATTGTTGTGGGAGCTGCTGAGTCCTCACCATTGTATCAAACATTGGTAAAAAACAAAAATATTTTTGGTCTCAAAAAGCACACATTAACACAGTAGTTACTGCCACTAAAGACAATAACTTTGTGTGCCAATATTCTCCTTGTGAATGAGCAGATTGCTGTCACTGACAGTGAAGTCAGCCAACAGATGGATGGATAGAGAGAGCGATAGATAGAACTTTAATAAAAAACAAAAGGTCTTGGTTAATGCCTGACCTAATTAAGGGCCCAGTTCTTAAGTAAAGTCACAAAATGCACCCACCCAAGGTATATGTCTTTGCTTTAGTGCAGGTAAATGTATTTCATGAACTCTCCAGAATTTACAGAAGTAGACCAGGAAATCTACTCCTAGAAAGTATTTGTGAACTGTATTTTAGCACAAGCAGATACAGGTGTAGATTTACTCATGTGAAAATCTGTTGAGGGTTTATAAGTTCACTTTCCCTCCAGTCACTTTTTCCCAACCATGGAGGAAGCTTTACTTCCACAAAAGGGCATTCCAACCTTGGAACTATATCTTACCGCTTCCTTCAGCCCCCAGTATATAGATCTGCAGAAAGGGGGCAAAATTAGGAAATTGCTAGTATTAAAGCCCTACTATAGTATTGTAATTGTATTTATATAGCGCTTACTACCCCTGACCAGGCGTCAAAGCGATTTTCGGCAAGTAGCACGCTACTCCAGAACCCAAATAGGATAAGTGGTGTATTAGTATAGGAAAATATGAGCACTGTAATATAAGCTTATGTCCTCTCCTAAAAGCTCAAATAATTTGGATGTAACTTAGGATTTCTGTGATAACCTAGCTCACTACTTTCAGCTTAAAATTCCAAACATCTATTCAGGATTCGATACAACCAAAAGATAATTCAGAACCCCTTAGGCTCATTCACTGGGCAAATCAGACTCCCGGATAATCAGAGCATATAAGTTAGGGAATTAATCTATATTAACTACTTTTGCACAAATCTTGGAGAAACAGATTGAAAATTACTTTCTCCATGTCAAGTCAGGCTCCCCTTTTGAACCCTGCCCACCTAAAATCACCCACTTAGTGGCTAGCATGATTGCTGCACCCTAGGCCTCTATCAGGAAATGATCTATTGCTACGGGATGTTTTCTACAGTCATGGAAATGAGCAGCAGTTAGGCATCTTAAAAAAGCCAAATTTGGATCCTTATGACCTAAAAAACTATTTACTTTCTCCCGATTCTTGCACACATTTTGGAGAAATATCTGATTGGCTAGCTTCGTGACATTCTTTGCGAAACACAAGCTGCCTCTTAATTTTGATTTCAGAGCTGCCATAGAACTGAAACCGCTTTGGTCTCAGCAGTCACTACTATAAGAGTGGTGGTCAGTGTGGGTCAGGCTGCGGCACAGGTCCTGTTGGGTCAGTCCGCAGCATTTAATACGATCTCCCCAGCTTTGCTCACTTATCACCTAGCTCAGCTAGGTATTAATGACACAATGCTGAATGTTTTCAAGTCATACCTAGCTGATAGAACAAAAGTAGTAACCTATAGTCAGGTTAAATCAAGTCCTTTTGTCCTTCCATTTGGGGGTACCTCAGGGATCTTCTGCAAGTCCTACACTACTCAATTTATATATCCCCTTTAGCTAAACTGATTTTTGTACTTTGGCTTACAGGCCCTTTTATATGCTGATGACACACAGATAATTGTGTCCATCACAGATGACGGACATTCTATAGCAGTCATATTTAATAACTGCATGAAAACAATTGATTTCTGGATGAGGGATAAATGTCTGAAAATAAATGCAGGCAAAATTGAGGTAATTATCTTCGAAGTTCAAACCTCAATCTGTAACAGTAATTGGTGGCCAGACGTACTGGCAACCCTGTCTCTACTTACCAAATCAGCAAAAAATCTTGGTGTTAATGTGGTCCAACACCTCTTTTCTGATCTGCAGGTGAACCGAACTGTATCCACCTGCTTCAATATTATTTGGATACTTTGGAACGTTGTAGGAAGTTGGCTCTGTATATACTATCTCTAAGTGAGAGAGTGTGCACAGAGTCCAAGGGTTCCCCTTAGAGGTTGGTAGTGGCAAAATTAGATAATGCTACTGCTCTATTTTGTGGTAGTGTGGTCTAGCAGTAGGCTTATCAGAGGGTAGTGTTAAGCATTTGTTGTACAAATACAGACAATAAATGAGGAACACACACTCAAAGACTTAACTCCAGGCCAATAGTTTTTATATAGATAAATATTTTCTTAATTTCTTTTAGAACCACAAGATTTGAGGTAAATACATAAATGCAAGTTACTTCACACATGTAAGTATAGAACTTTGATTCAAATTAGTAATACACACAATTTTAGTTAAAATGGCAATAAACTATTTTCAAAGGGAACACAGTGCAAAAACCAATGCAATGAGATACATGGGATACATTTGAGATAAGCCAGCAGTCGAACACCATAGAAACTGTGCCCTTAAGGGGAGAGCGAATATTTGATATTTTATTGCTTATTGCAAGTAGTGCAATTAATTGTTGAACACTGCTGGATCAACGTACAGATCTCATCACCAGAAATAAATTCAGACTGCAGCATACTCTTATCCGATTGTAGAAAATGGGAATGAAAAAAGATATTTCATTTTTATTTTTTATTTTTTTATTCAGTGTTTTCAATGAGCAATACAAAAGCATTGCATAACACAATAAACAAAACTAACTGCACGGCAGATTAGCGGTGCACCTCCGTAGAACCACATTTTGTCCAGTGCAATAGCCAGTGTTCTTGTAATTCATCATTAATCTAGATGCCATCAGCGATTGTGAGAGCACATAAAATATCAGAAGGGGGTGAGAACCACAGGCAAAACCAGGAGGGGAAAGAGAAGAAAACACCAGGATGTTCGCATTTCAGACTCTGGCATCGCCCCAGCTGTCACCTCATCGCCACACAGGCAGGGGAGTGATCGATCAGGGCCATGCATACCAGCACCACCCCCTTCAATTCCCTATATATCGCAAAACTGTGCCCTTCTCCCTACCAGGGACCCCATATAGCCACTAACTGAGCTCTGATGGTCCACAATCATCACCACTCCTCACCCCTCCTCCACCCGCCGCCCCCCTGTGGGCATCCTCCTGGAGAGCACCATTCACTCAGAGCATTACACTACAGCACCTGGCCGCTGTTCCTGGTCATCAGAGCCCAGTTGTTTTGCCCATCCATATCTTCACTCTCAGGCTCACCTCCCAGATGCTTAATCATAGTGCTCCAAGCTTCCAGATCTCGCTCAGCATTCTCATCCCTCCGAACCCAGAGTCTATACTCCTCAGCTGTATCCCATTCCACCAGATCAGCCATCCATTTTTCACAGGACGGAGGAGTTGGGCTAGCCAATGAATAGCAATATGGCGCTTCACTAGTATCAACCCCAGCTGTGCAAACCGACAGGTCATTTTCCGTCCTTTTTTGGAGAGAGGCAGC
Organism: Pleurodeles waltl; assembly: GCF_031143425.1. Lineage (NCBI taxonomy): Eukaryota > Metazoa > Chordata > Amphibia > Caudata > Salamandridae > Pleurodeles > Pleurodeles waltl. The sequence goes on from NC_090444.1 coordinate 571,681,153, forward strand.
AATCCCAACAAACAGTGTCACATCATCATGTATATTTCAACTACGGTAACACCTCTCATCACTCTTTTTATCTCACACCAAAACGACAAATAGCCAAGTAACATGGGCAAAATTGGCAGGAGAGGCACCGCAGCCGCCTCAGTTGTCAGTTTGTGCCGGAAATATTCTATGCAGTTGCTGTGACATCAGATACGCCCTATGCAAATAGTAAAACTGTGCCAGTTTAAATCTGGCATTACTGGATCCTTCCTGCACCAGTCATGTGCCATGGCCCAATCCCTGTCCTCCATGGGTAACTCTAGATAAGCATCCCACAGTGCACGCATCCCCGAGATATCTACACATCTATCACTTTTTAGACCAGCATACACCCGTGAGAGAAGCCGCCGAGCCCGCATTCAACAATACCTGGAATAAGTGGAAATAATATATTTCTGATTGCAGTGCACCACCGGAAGCATGACACTAGTGTCAGACAAAGTCATGTTAGACGAGGAATTGAGAAAGCCCTTTGGGGTGCTCACAGTTTAGAAAAACTGGCCTAGGATCAGGAAACTAAACTTTTTGACATCTTCGGACCACAATAAATCACAACTAGAAGCCAGGGAACCTCCAAGGCAATTCTACAAATTGTACCTCAATAATATACCTCAGAGTGTCCAAACAAGTAGATACAATATGAACTCCACATGTTTAATTTCCTCTGCAAATGCATTTTTCAAAATGAGCAAAAACACACTAGTATGAGACCCAGGTTGTGTTCAGAAATCAATAGATAATCATGTGAAATCGGAGCTCTCAGTAAAAGTAAAGGGACTGAAGTAATAACTGGTTGACATTGGCCTATAACAAAGCAGCAATTGTGCTTGGTATGGACAAAGCTAGAGACCAGGGGTCTTTGTGACCAAAGATGATAGTAAATGCATAAATGCTATAAAAACCGGTGCTGTGTTTGTTCCAGAGTTGATGTTGTCTACTGGGTAGTGGTATTATGCCTGTAGAAATATTTTAGTTCTGCTAAAAAGTGTAGGCAGTCCCACTTCTAGTTCAAGAAGTGTACGTGCTTGGGGTCTGGAAGTGCCTGTCTATAGAAAACACTGGACTAGGGAAGATGCAGCCTAGTTTCCATATGGAGCTACGTTCCCACTGAGTAAACTCTGCTGATCCCCAGTGGATCTGCAGACCACAGGATAAGAATCGCTGAGCTGGGCGATATGACTTGCAGTGCATTAATATGACATCAAGGCAGAGACTCTTGTTGGGGCATGTAGGAAGTTGGCTCTGTATGCACTATTTTAAAGTAAGAAATAGCATGCACAGAATCCAAGGGTTCCCCTTAGAGGTAAGATAGTGGCAAAAAGAGATAATTCTAATGCTCTATTTTGTGGTAGTGTGGTCGAGCAGTAGGTTTATCAGAGGGTAGTGTTAAGCATTTGTTGTACACACACAGGAAATAAGTGGGGAACACACACTCAGACAATTCCAGGCCAATAGGTTTTTATATAGAAAAATATATTTTCTTAGTTTATTTTAAGACCCACAGGTTCAAGATTTACAAACAATACTTTAAATGAAAGGTGTTTCACTTCGGAACTTTAGGAACTTTGAATCAGCAAAATAGCATATACAGTTTTCACACAAATGGCAATAAGCTATTTTAAAACTAGACAGTGCAATTTTCAACAGTTCCTGGGGGGGGTAAGTGTTTGTTAGTTTTGCAGGTAAGTAAACCACCTACAGCGTTCAAAGTTGGGTCCAAGGTAGCCCACCGTTGGGGGTTCAGAGCAACCCCAAAGTTATCACACCAGCAGCTCAGGGCCGGTCAGGTGCAGAGGTCAAAGTGGTGCTCAAAACGCATAGGCTTCAATGGAGAAGGGGGTGCCCCGGTTCCAGTCTGCCAGCAGGTAAGTACCCGCGTCTTCGGAGGGCAGACCAGGTTGGTTTTGTTGGGCACCGGGGGGGGACACAAGTCCGCACAAAAAGTACACCCTCAGCGGCACGGGGAAGGCCGGGTGCAGTGTGTAAACAGGGGTCGGGTTTACAATGGAGTTCAATGGGAGACTCAGGGGTCTCTTCAGCGAAGCAGGCAGGCAAGGGGGGGGGCTCCTCGGGGTAGCCACCACCTGGGCAAGGGAGAGGGCCACCTGGGGGTCGCTTCTGTACTGGAGGTTGGATCCTTCAGGTCCTGGGGGCTGCGGGTGCAGTGTCTTTACCAGGCGTCGGGTTCTTTGAAGCAGGCAGTCGCGGTCAGGGGGAGCCTCCGGATTCCCTCTGCAGGCGTCGCTGGGGAGGGTCAATTCTGGCTACTCACAGGGTCGTAGTCGCCAGGGAGTCCTCCCTGTAGTGTTGGTTCTCCGCAAGTCGAGCCGGGAGCGTCGGGTGCAGAGTGCAAAGTCTCACGCTTCCGGCGGGAAACGTGTATTCTTTAAAAGTTTAGATGCAGGGTAGTCCTCTGAGGCTTCAGAGGTCGCTGGACCCTGTGGAACGCGTCGCTGTTGCAGTTTTTCTTGAAGTGGGGAGACAGGCTGGTAGGGCTGGGGCCAAAGCAGTTGGTGTCTCTGTCTTCTCTGCAGGGCTTTCAGGTCAGCAGTCCTTCTTCGTCTTCAGGTTGCAGGATTCTATCTTGCTAGGTTCTGGGAGCCCCTAAATACTCAATTTAGGGGTGTGTTTAGGTCTGGGGGGTTAGTAGCCAATGGCTACTAGCCCTGAGGGTGGCTACACCCTCTTTGTGCCTCCTCCCTGAGGGGAGTGGGGCACGTCCCTAATCGTATTGGGGGGATCCTCCATCTGCAAGATGGAGGATTTCTAAAAGTCAGAGTCACCTCAGCTCAGGACACATTAGGGGCTGTCCTGACTGGCCAGTGACTCCTCCTTCTTTTTCTCATTATCTCCTCCGGCCTTGCTGCCAAAAGTGGGGGCGTGGCCGGAGGGAGCGGGCAACTCCACTAGCTGGAGTGCCCTGTGGTGCTGTAACAAAGGGGGTGAGCCTTTGAGGCTCACCGCCAGGTGTTACAGTTCCTGCAGGGGGAGGTGAGAGGCACCTCCACCCAGTACAGGCTTTGTTACTAGCCACAGAGTGACAAAGGCACTCTTCCCCATGTGGCCAGCAACATGTCTGGTGTGTGGCAGGCTGGTAAAACTAGTCAGCCCACACTGGAAGTCGGGTATGTTTTCAGGGGGCATCTCTAAGATGCCCTCTGGGGTGTATTTCACAATAAAATGTACACTGCCATCAGTGTGCATTTATTGTGCTGAGAAGTTTGATACCAAACCACCCAGTTTTCAGTGTAGCCATTATGGTGCTGTGGAGTTCGTGTTTGACAGACTCCCAGACCATATACTCTTATGGCTACCCTGCACTTACAATGTCTAAGGTTTTGCTTAGACACTGTAGGGGCATAGTGCTCATGCACTTATGCCTTCACCTATGGTATAGTGCACCCTGCCTTAGGGCTGTAAGGCCTGCTAGAGGGGTGACTTATCTATGCCATAGGCAGTGTGAGGTTGGCATGACACCCTGAGGGGAGTGCCATGTCGACTTAGTCGTTTTCTCCCCACCAGCACACACAAGCTGGCAAGCAGTGTGTCTGTGCTGAGTGAGGGGTCTCCAGGGTGGCATAAGACATGCTGCAGCCCTTAGAGACTTTCATTGGCATCAGTGTCCTTGGTACCAGGGGTACCAGTTACAAGGGACTTACCTGGATGCCAGGGTGTGCCAATTGTGGAAACAAAGGTACAGGTTAGGGAAAGAACACTGGTGCTTGGGCCTGGTTAGCAGGCCTCAGCACACTTTTAAATCATAACTTGGCATCAGCAAAGGCAAAAAGTCAGGGGGTAACCATGCCAAGGAGGCATTTCCCTACACAACACCCCCTCTCCCCCCCCCCCCCCCCCCCCCCACCACCCCAAACGAAAGAGGATGAGACTAACCTTGCCCAAGAGAGTCTTCATTTTCTAAGTGGAAGAACCTGGAAAGGCCATCTGCATTGGCATGGGCAGTCCCAGGTCTGTGTTCCACTATAAAGTCCATTCCCTGTAGGGAGATGGACGACCTCAACAGTTTTGGATTTTCACCTTTCATTTGCATTAGCCATCTGAGAGGTCTGTGGTCAGTTTGGACTACAAAGTGAGTACCAAAGAGGCATGGTCTCAGCTTCTTCAGGGACCAATCCACAGCAAAGGCCTCCCTCTCAATGGCACTCCAACACTGCTCCCTGGGGAGTAACCTCCTGCTAATGAAAGCAACAGGCTGGTCAAGGCCATCATCATTTGTTTGGGACAAAACTGCCCCATCCCATGTTCAGAGGCATCAGTCTGCACAATGAACTGCTTGGAGTAATCAGGAGCTTTGAGAACTGGTGCTGTGCACATAGCTTGTTTCAGGGTGTCAAAGGCCTGTTGGCATTCCACAGTCCAGTTTACTTTCTTGGGCATTTTCTTGGACATAAGTTCTGTGAGGTGTGTCACTATTGATCCATAACCCTTCACAAACCTCCTGTAGTACCCAGTCAAGCCAAGGAATTCCCTGACTTGAGTCTGGGTTTTTGGCGCTGCTCAGTCCAGAATAGTCTGGATCTTGGGCTGGAGTGGCTGAACTTGGCCTCCACCTACAAGGCGTACAAGTAAACCACTGTTCCCTGCCCTATCTGACATTTGGATGCCTTGATAGAGAGGCCTGCTGCTTGCAGGGCCTTCAAAACCTTCTTCAGGTGGACCAGGTGATCCTGCCAGCTGGAGCTAAAGACAGCAATATCGTCAAGATAAGCTGCACTAAAGGACTCCAAGCCAGCAAGAACTTGATTCACCAACCTTTGGAAAGTGGCAGGGGCATTCTTTAAACCAAAGGGCATAACAGTAAACTGATAATGCCCATCAGGTGTGGAGAATGCTGTCTTTTCTTTTGCTCCTGGTGCCATTTTGTTTTGCCAGTACCCTTCTGTCAAGTCAAAGGTACTTAAGTATCTGGCAGAACCTAGTTTGTCTATCAATTCATCTGCCCTTGGAATGGGATGGTCATCTGCCTTGGTGACAGAATTAAGTCCTCTGTAGTCCACACAAAACCTCATCTCTCTCTTTACATCTTTGGTGTGAGGTTTGGGGACTAAGACCACTGGGCTAGCCCAGGGGCTGTCAGAGTGCTCAATGACTCCCAATTCCAGCATCTTGTGGACTTCCACCTTGATGCTTTCCTTAACTTGGTCAGACTGTCTGAAAATTTGTTTTTTGACAGGCATGCTGTCTCCTGTGTCCACATCATGGGTACACAGGTGTGTCTGACCAGGGGTTAGGGAAAAGAGCTCAGAAAACTGTTGCAGGACCTTCCTACAGTCAGATTGCTGTTGTCCAGAGAGGGTGTCTGAGTAGATCACTCCATCAACTGAGCCATCTTTAGGGTCTGTGGAGAGGAGATCAGGGAGAGGTTCACTCTCAGCTTCCTGGTCCTCATCTGTTACCATCAACAGATTCACATCTGCCCTGTCATGGAAGAGTTTGAGGCGGTTCACATGGATTACCCTTTTGGGGGTCCTGCTAGTGCCTATGTCTACCAGGTAGGTGACCTGACTCTTCCTTTCTAGCACTGGGTAAGGGCCACTTCATCTGTCCTGAAGTGCACTGGGAGCCACAGGCTCCAGAACCCAGACTTTCTGCCTTGGCTGAAACTCAACCATGGCAGCCTTTTGGTCATACCACATCTTCTGGAGTTGTTGGCTGGCCTCAAGGTTTTTGCTTGCCTTTTCCATGTACTCTGCCATCCTTGAACGTAGGCCTAGTACATAGTCCACTATATCTTGTTTAGGCTCATGAAGAGGTCTCTCCCAGCCTTCTTTTACAAGAGCTAGTGGTCCCCTGACAGGATGGCCAAACAGAAGTTCAGAAGGGGAAAACCCTACTCCCTTCTGAGGCACCTCTCTGTAGGCGAAAAGCAAACATGGCAAGAGGACATCCCATCTCTTTTTGGGTTTTTCAGGGAGCCCCATGATCATGCCTTTCAATTACTTGTTAAATCTTTCTACAAGACCATTGGTTTGTGGATGGTATGGTGTGGGGAATTTGTAAGTCACCCCACACTTATTCCACATATGCTTCAGGTATGCTGACATGAAGTTGGTACCTCTGTCAGACACCACCTCCTTAAGAAATCCCACTCTGGTAAAAAAATACCAATGAGTGCTTTGGCTACTGCAGGGGCAATAGTTGACCTAAGGGGAATTGCTTCAGGGTATCTAGTAGCATGATCCACTACTACTAGTATGTATTGGTTCACTGAGGCTGTGGGAGGTTCAAGTGGACCCACTATGTCCACACCCACTCTTTCAAAGGGGACCCCCACCACTGGAAGTGGAATGAGGGGGGCTTTAGGGTGTCCGCCTGTCTTACCACTGGCTTGACAGGTGGCGCAGGAGACACAAAACTCCTTTACCTTCTGGGACATGTTGGGCCAATAGAAATGGTTGACTAACCTCTCCCAAGTCTTGGTCCGTTACAAATGGCCAGGAAGAGGAATATCATGAGCTAAGGTCAGAATGAACCTCCTAAACTCCTGATGCACTACCACTCTCCTAATGGCACTAGGTTTGGGATCTCTTGCCTCAGTGTAGAGGAGTCCATCTTCCCAATAGACTCTGTGTTCCTGTTATTTTTCCTTTGGACTCTTCAGCAGCTTGCTACCTAAAGCCTTCAAGAGAGGGACAGGTTTCTTGCCCTTTAAACAACTGTTCCCTTGTGGGTCCCCCTGGGCTTAGGAGCTCAACCTGATAAGGTTCTAACTCCATGGGCTCAGTTCCCTCAGAGGGCAGAACTTCTTCCTGGGAAGAGAGGTTCTCTTTCTCTTGTTGTGTTGAAGCTGGTTCCCCAGTCTTCTTTGCTTTTCTCTTGGAGGGTTGTGCCCTTTTTCCAGGCTCCAACACCACTTTTTCACCCTGAGCCTTGCACTGTGCCCTTGTCTTGACACACACCAGTTCAGGGATACCCAGCATGGCTGCATGGGTTTTGAGTTCTACCTCAGCCCATGCTGAGGACTCCATGTCATTTCCAAGCAAACAGTCTACAGGGATATTTGAGGAGACCACCACCTGTTTCAGGCCATTGACCCCTCCCCACTCTAAAGTTACCATAGCCATGGGATGTACTTTAGTCTGATTGTCAGCGTTGGTGACTGGATAAGTTTGTCCAGCCAGGTATTGACCAGGGGAAACCAGTTTCTCTGTCATCATGGTGACACTGGCACCTGTATCCCTCAGGCCTTCTACACTTGTCCCATTAATTAAGAGTTGCTGTCTGTATTTTTGCATATTAGGGGGCCAGGCAGCCAGTGTGGCTAAGTCCACCCTCAGAGACTAATGTAGCTTCAGTGTGAACCCTGATTTGCTCTGGGCACACTGTTGATCCCACTTGGAGACTGGCCATTCCATTGTTAGCTGGAGTAGAGTTAGAAGTGGAACCTTTCTTGGGACAGGCCTTGTCTCCAGTTTGTTGTCCTTGCTGATTACAGCTACGACACCAGGCCTTTTTGGAATCAAAGTTTTTACCCTTGTACCCAAAATTGGATTGTGAAGAGGCTCTGGACCCTCCCTCCTGACCAGGTTTTTGGGGCCCTACAGAAGACTCTTTACTTTTTCCCTTGGATGTCTCAACACTCTTCCCCTGGGGAGTCTTTGTGACCCCTTTCTTTTGGTCACCCCCTGTGGAAGTCTTGGTCACCCTAGTCTTGACCCAATGGTCCGCCTTCTTTCCCAATTCTTAGGGAGAAATTGGTCCTAGGTCTACCAGATGCGATGCAGTTTATCATTGAAACAATTACTTAACAGGTGTTCTTTCACAAATAAATTGTACAGCCCATCATAATCATTTACACCACTGCCATGAATCCAACCATCCAGTGTTTTAACTGAGTAGTCAACAAATCAACCCAGGTCTGGCTCGAGGATTTTTGAGCCCCCCTGAACCTAATCCTGTACTCCTCAGTTGAGAATCCAAAGCCCTCAATCAGGGTAGCCTTCATGAGGTCATAGGATTCTGCATCTTTTCCAGAGAGTGTGAGGAGTCTATCCCTACACTTTCCAGTGAACATTTCCCAAAGGAGAGCACCCCAGTGAGATCTGTTTACTTTTCTGGTTGCACAAGCCCTCTCAAAAGCTGTGAACCATTTGGTGATGTCATCACCATCTTCATATTTAGTTACAATCCCTATTGGGATTTTCAACTGGTCAGGAGAATCTCTGACCCTATTTATGTTGCTGCCACCATTGATGGGACCAAAACCCATCTCTTGTCTTTCCCTTTCTATGGGTAGGAGCTGTCTCTCTATAGCCAATCTTTTGGCCATCCTGGCTAGCAGGAGGTCCTCTTCATCGAGGCTGCCCTCAGTGCTTCCAGAGTTGCTGGACTCTCCTGTGAGAGAAGCAGCATCTCTAACTATCACTTGTAGAGACAGGGTTTGAGGGACCCTGGTCTCCCTAACTAGGAGTGGGGGTGGGAAATCTTCCACGTCACTAGCTTCCCCCTCTGGGAGGGTATCCTCAGAGGAGTTGTTTTTAGCAAACTCTGCCAAAAGCTCCTGGAGCTGTACTTTGGTAGGGTTTGAACCAGTTTTAATCTTTTTGATTTTGCAGAGAGACCCTAACTCTGACATCCTAAGATGCAGGTAAGGGGTGAGGTTGAGTTCCATCACTATCTCTTCTGCAGTAGACATTATGTTTCTAAAAGTTGGAATACTTTTTAAGAATCTAAAACTATCTCTAGAACTTAATTCAAACTTTACAAAACTTTTAAACTCTAAAAGAAATGCTAACAGGGACTAACACAAGGCCCTAGCAGGACTTTTGAAAATTTAGAAAAATAGCTCAAATTTCAAAAATCTGTTTCTAATGACAATTTTTAGAATTTAGTCGTGTGATCAGGTATTTGCTGAGTAGTCTAGCAAATGCAAAGTCTTGTACCCCACCGCTGATCCACCAATGTAGGAAGTTGGCTCTGTATGCACTATTTCAAAGTAAGAAATAGCATGCACAGAGTCCAAGGGTTCCCCTTAGAGGTAAGATAGTGGCAAAAAGAGAAAATTCTAATGCTCTATTTTGTGGTAGTGTGGTCGAGCAGTAGGCTTATCAGAGGGTAGTGTTAAGCATTTGTTGTACACACACAGGCAGTAAGTGGGGAACACACACTCAAAGACAATTTCATGCTAGTAGGTTTTTATATAGAAAAATATATTTTCTTAGTTTATTTTAAGAACCACAGATTCAAGATTTACAAACAATACTTTAAATGAAAGGTGTTTCACTTCGGAACTTTAGGAACTTTGAATTAGCAAAATAGCATATACAGTTTTCACACAAATGGCAATAAGCTATTTTAAAACTAGACACAGTGCAATTTTCAACAGTTCCTGGGGGAGGTAAGTGTTTGTTAGTTTTGCAGGTAAGTAAACTACCTACAGGGTTCAAAGTTGGGTCCAAGGTAGCCCACCGTTGGGGGTTCAGAGCAACCCCAAAGTTACCACACCAGCAGCTCAGGGCCGGTCAGGTGCAGAGGTCAAAGTGGTGCCCAAAACGCATAGGCTTCAAAGGAGAAGGGGGTGCCCCGGTTCCAGGCTGCCAGCAGGTAAGTACCCGCGTCTTCGGAGGGCAGACCAGGGGGGTTTTGTAGGGCACTGGGGGGACAAAAAGTACACCCTCCGCGGCACGGGGCGGCCGGGTGCAATGTGTAAACAGGCGTTGGGTTTACAATGGAGTTCAATGGGAGACCCAGGGGTCTCTTCAGCGAAGCAGGCAGGCAAGGGGGGGGCTCCTCGGGGTAGCCACCACCTGGGCAAGGGAGAGGGCCACCTGGGGGTTGCTTCTGTACTGGAGGTCGGATCCTTCAGGTCCTGGGGGCTGCGGGTGCAGTGTCTTTACCAGGCGTCGGGTTCTTTGAAGCAGGCAGTCGTGGTCAGGGGGAGCCTCTGGATTCCCTCTGCAGGCATCGCTGGGGGGTGTCTCAGGGGGGTCAACTCTGGCTACTCACAGGGTCGTAGTCGCCGGGGAGCCCTCCCTGTAGTGTTGGTTCTCCGCAGGTCGAGCCGAGGGCGTCGGGTGCAGAGTGCAAAGTCTCACGCTTCCGGCGGGAAACGTGTATTCTTTAAAAGTTGCTTCTTTGTTGCAAAGATGTTTCTTCTTTGGAGCAGAGCCGCTGTCCCCGGGAGTTCTTGGTCCTTTTAGATGCAGGGTATTCCTCTGAGGCTTCAGAGGTCGCTGGACCCTGTGGAACGCGTCGCTGTTGCAGTTTTTCTTGAAGTGGGGAGACAGGCCGGTAGGGCTGGGGCCAAAGCAGTTGGTGTCTCCGTCTTCTCTGCAGGGCTTTCAGGTCAGCCGTCCTTCTTCGTCTTCAGGTTGCAGGAATCTATCTTGCTAGGTTCTGGGAGCCCCTAAATACTCCATTTAGGGGTGTGTTTAGGTCTGGGGGGTTAGTAGCCAATGGCTACCAGCCCTGAGGGTGGCTACACCCTCTTTGTGCCTCCTCCCTGAGGGGAGGGGGGCACATCCCTAATCCTATTGGGGGGATCCTCCATCTGCAAGATGGAGGATTTCTAAAAGTCAGAGTCACCTCAGCTCAGGACACCTTAGGGGCTGTCCTGACTGGCCAGTGACTCCTCCTTGTTTTTCTCATTATCTCCTCCGGCCTTGCCGCCAAAAGTAGGGCCGTGGCCGGAGGGGGCGGGCAACTCCACTAGCCTGGAGTGCCCTGGGGTGCTCTAACAAAGGGGGGTGAGCCTTTGAGGCTCACCGCCAGGTGTTACAGTTCCTGCAGGGGGAGGTGAGAGGCACCTCCACCCAGTACAGGCTTTGTTACTAGCCACAGAGTGACAAAGGCACTCTCCCCATGTGGCCAGCAACATGTCTGGTGTGTGGCAGGCTGGTAAAACTAGTCAGCCCACACTGGAAGTCGGGTATGTTTTCAGGGGGCATCTCTAAGATGCCCTCTGGGGTGTATTTCACAATAAAATGTACACTACCATCAGTGTGCATTTATTGTGCTGAGAAGTTTGCTACCAAACTTCCCAGTTTTCAGTGTAGCCATTATGGTGCTGTGGAGTTCGTGTTTGACAGACTCCCAGACCATATACTCTTATGGCTACCCTGCACTTACAATGTCTAAGGTTTTGCTTAGACACTGTAGGGGCATAGTGCTCATGCACTTATGCCCTCACCTATGGTATAGTGCACCCTGCCTTAGGGCTGTAAGGCCTGCTAGAGGGGTGACTTATCTATGCCATAGGCAGTATGAGGTTGGCATGGCACCCTGAGGGGAGTGCCATGTCGACTTAGTTGTTTTCTCCCCACCAGCACACACAAGCTGGCAAGCAGTGTGTCTGTGCTAAGTGAGGGGTCTCCAGGGTGGCATAAGACATGCTGCAGCCCTTAGAGACCTTCCCTTGCATCAGGGCCCTTGGTACCAGGGGTACCAGTTACAAGGGACTTACCTGGATGCCAGGGTGTGCCAATTGTGGAAACAAAGGTACAGGTTAGGGAAAGAATACTGGTGCTTGGGCCTGGTTAGCAGGCCTCAGCACACTTTCAAATCATAACTTAGCATCAGCAAAGGCAAAACGTCAGGGGGTAACCATGCCAAGGAGGCATTTCCTTACAGGGCATGTCCAGCATTGTGTCATTATTGTAATGTTTAACATGTAGTTTATTTCTTCCACTGTTTATGCAGCAGGCAAGATTTCTTGCTCGCCCCCTCGCTGCTTTGATCATTTATGCCTGATCAGTAGAGGATGAAAGGTCTCTGCCAAGGGGGTATTATCTGCTCTCTTGCGATTGTAATGGACTGTGACAAATTGGAACTTGCTGTAACAATTGTAGGCTTTACCAGTAAAAGCTAACAACATCAGTTTCTGTTTACCCTGAGAATCACATTGTATTTAACTGTTTCTGACTATGTTGGGTTTTGGAATTATCTTCTTTGCTGGAAATGTTATACAGCAGATGCTGAGTCTTCTGGCATTTCAAATCCTCAGGCGGAACATTGAGTTGGAAAGCACATCTAAGTGGACGTGGGGGAAAATATTTGAAACTTAACTTTCAGTAGAAAGTTCTTTTGTGTTGTTTTCATGTTGGAACATATCTTCTTCTTAAATGTTCTTCATTTCATTTAAGTTACTACAAACTGGGCGAATGGAGAGGATGACCATGTAGTTGGAAAAGCTGAGTATGATTTTACCGCTGCTTCGGACGAAGAATTATCATTCTATCGTGGAGACATGCTTAATTTAGCTCCCAAAGGTACGTTGATCAGCAATGCAGAACGTTTCAAGGAAGCTGTTGTGAGCAGTTAAGTAAAGGAGAAAATTGCTTTGCTTCGAACCTCCTTTTTTTTTCTTTATTGCAATGTGAAAAATATACTGTGTATTGGCAGTCTAGTACTTAAACAATTTGCTGTATGAATTTGGCTTACTTTTATCCTTAATTATAACTCCAGTGATATGCGCTTGCACCAAGTTGTTTCTCTAGCAGTTTAAAATGTTTAAATTCCTGGTGACATAGCTAACAGAGCTCGCAATCGCATTCACTTAATAGATATCGGCAGCATTCTTGAGTTCCTTTGGAAGAAGTTCCAGATCATCAATGCGAGCTTTAGAACCCCATGTGTCTGTAGGTTCAACAGGATTAGTATGTGGTAATATTTTGTAAATTAATTACTCCCTTTTTTAAGCATATTTTATTGCATTTTTATGTTATTACAATTCATATCGTATCAGTCATTACAAAACAAATCAGGTTGCTGTTACATATATAGGGGATCTTATGTTCTTCATGCAATAACCAATCTTTAAGATCATTACAGCGGATTGTGGGACAGCATTTTCGGTAAAAGCCTCATAGCCTTCCTCTACCCCTAAAACAACTTATAACAACAAGATGCGTCCCCCTTCGATGAAAACAGTAATACAGACTAAATTGCAAGGGTGCCAGCTCTTAGGTTCACCACATAGTAATGTATTAGATAGCATATTTTCATGAATGTCTACAGTACCTGTCGTTTCTTGGGGGGTAGGTTAACACTCATCCTCACTACTGTGGATGGTCTGCTGTTTAAATTGTTCCAAGAGTAGGTCCCATTCCATAGCAATAGGTGTCTTGCACAGCCCTCTGCATTCTTCACTATTCAAAGCGCTGCTCTCTGCTAGTCCCCATCCTGCCACCTCCTCCCTCCAGTGTGCTAGCTGTGGACGTTTGGGAGATTTCCAACATCTAGTTAGTAAGCACTTGGCCAGCAGTAATGCTAAATCAGTGAATCGTTTGAGTACCTTGTCCTTCTGGGGCCGAGGGCAAAGACCCGATATGCAGGAGTGAGGTGTCCGCCAATGTAATTGCCTTGTAAGAGTTGTTAGAGACCGGGCTATTCCTCCCAGTAGTTCGCTAAGCCCGGACAGGACCAGAGCCTATGAAGCAGGCCTGCCTCAGCATTGCTGCAACAGGGTCACCGCCTGGAAATATTTTATTTATCTGACCTGGGAGTAAGATATGCCCTGTGAAAGATGGAGAACTGAATACATTTGAACCGCGTTTTGCGAGACTGTGTTTTGGGGGACAGCAACAGAAATTCCCAGTCCTTGTTGAAGATAACAAGACAAATCCTCTTCCCATTTGGTGCGGAGGGGTATTAATGTGGTCCCTGTGTGAGCTTTAATTTCCCTGATATAACCACTTAATTGGGTGAGAGCTGTGGCCCATTGTGTGCAGCGCTTTAAGGAGTTATGTGTGGTCAGTTCCTGCCCATCAGGCACCCAGTGGCGATAGACATAATGTAATATACTAGCATGTATTAAAAATGAGTTGTCGGGTAAACCATGGGTAGCTATACAATCTGTGTGCGTCATTAGTGTCCCATCTGAAAATAAATTTGAGTGTGTCAGCGACTCGGACTGTTCCCATACTTCTAATCGATTTGCCGTTAACGTGCCTACCGGAAGCGGGAGACCTCGTAGTGGTACATTCGACGCATATGGGACAGGAGTATGCTAGGCGCTAGTATTGTAAAGTAACAAGCAGTAGTAGTGATGGTATCGGACAGTGTGGCCCCAGGACATGACAATCTGTGCACTTGTCCAATATGAACATGGGCTTCTGAGTATCCTATTTCATGTAGATCATGGCCCACGAGCCAGTGTGCTAGCCATTGCAGTTGACGTGCTATGGGATATCCTTTAAGGTCTGGGGCGCCCATACGTCCCCATTGCACAGGCTGCTGCAGTTTATCAAGGCTAACCAACGGCAGCCGTGTCCCCATGCTAACTCTCAGCAAAGTGCTCAGAGGCTTAAACAGCTGGGCAGGGATCACGACCGGCAGAAAGTAAAATAGTAGAAGCCTGGGTAGAAGCACCTTCTTTGTCAGGGCAAGTGTTCCGGCCGCCGACAGTGGTAGTGTCATCCAGAACCCCCCTGGGGGTTTAAGAGCGTTAACAGTCTATTATATCCCGTGACTCGCGATATATTTGGATGTCCAAGTATTTAGAAGTGGACGGGCTGTCTGAATTGTGGCAGCTCCGAACATCAAGAATGGCGGCAGTGGATTGGAAGAGAAGGAGGCGGCGCCCGATTTATCGGCGTTGATGTGGAGCCTGGACAAATGGCCAAACTGTGACATTATTTCAGCCATGTCTGCCAAGTCCTGGCGTAGATCCTTCAGGTATAAGATCGTGTCATCTGCACAAACAGAAACTGCAGGGACCGTACTATTCAGTGGGATTCCCCAGGCCGGTGAACTCCTGTTGCAGTAATTGTGCCAGGGGCTCAATTGCCGACACACACAGAAAGAGCCCAAGTGGGCATCCCTGGCGTGTACCACGGGAGATAGTGTATGTCACAGAGAAGCAGGACCCCGTCCTCGCTATAGCCGTACGTTTTGCATATAGGAGCTGCACCCAGTTAATAAAAGAGGTAGGTATACCAAATCGAGCTAGCACTTCAGACATGAAATCCCTGCTAAGGGTGTCGAATGTCTGGCGGATATCCAGGGCCAGACAGCCATCGGATAGATAACTACCTCGTGAGGCATCCATCACATAAAACAATCGATGCATATTCAGTGATGTATGACGTTTGGGAATGAAGCCCCATTGATCATTATGATGGAGTCGCAGCAGCGTTAGCAATCGACAAGCTAAGATTGTACTCAGTATCTTATATTCAGTGTTAACGATCGATAACGGCCTATAAGACATTGTCTGCTGGTGGTGGACCGGTGTTTTAACAGGGATGTGACAAAGGCTTGCTGTGTCGAGAGTGGAAGGTAACCTGCCTGTAAGGAGGCAGCAAATCATTTTTCTAAACTTGGGGCCAGTTTATTAATGTAGAATGAGTAAAACTCAACGGGCACTCAATCAATCCCTCGGAGTCTGGAGTTTCATGACGTGCCATGTCTTAAATGGCCCCTCTTATCTCACCTGTTGTGATTGGAGCTCCCAAGGATTTTCGAACAGTCGTTGTCACTTGGGGTAGCTGTACCCTTCCCAAATTACGAGATATTGCCCCTACGGTGGGAGAGGGTGCTCTTGTGTATAGGTTCATGTAAAATTCCCAGAACACAGTATTGATTTCTGCCCGTGTGGAAACAGTTCTCGATGTCAGGGACTCACTTGAAAGGATCGTCGGAGGGGATAGGAGGGGGTACACCAGTCGGGCTAGCAAAGTGCCCAGTTTATCATTTTCTGCGTGGACTCTATGCTGGTGCTCCCCATAGTCCGAGCCACAGGTGTTCAGTCTGTTCATTGTGTGCTATTCTCTCTGCCTGCAATAGTGAGCTATCTACTTCTTTCCTGTCCGCTGCCTTCTCCATCTGGGTCATTTTATTCTCTATACGCTCAAGTGCCGATCGTATTTCCTGGCGCACTCCCACTAATGGATGTTCTCCGAACTATTACCTTAAAAGCCCCCTATTCTATTAGTGGGGAAGAGGTGGAACCTTCATTTTCCCTGAAATAAGTATCAATGGCCAAAGAGTCAAGGAAAGGGGCATCTTCTCAGTGTCGGCTGCATCCTCCATGTAGGAAATGGAGCAGACATTCGACTCCAGGTAAATATCATCTCTAACGGATTGTGGTCAGAAAATGTTTGTAGTGTGCGGGATATGGGGTTGTAGGTGTGAGGAGCAGAGGAACCTGTCAAGGCGAGAGTCCAGTAAGCGGTGGCAGGGGTAGAAAGAGTACTCGCGCAACCCTACTGTGGGGGCACGCCAGTGATCAGTCAGTGTTCAACTCGTCATCCTTTGTTGGAGGACTTTAGCTTCGCAGGCAGTCACAGCTGTGGGGAGCGGGAGGTGAGATGGGTCTAGAGCAGAGGTCTTCAATCTGGGGGTCGTGACCCCCAGGGGGGCCGTGGAGACCTGTAAAGGGGGTCGCACATTCCCCCAGCTGATCCTTAAAATGCCTCAGCTGAACTTTAATTTGAGTCTCCTGTGCTGTGAAAGCCGCACAGACAGCTAAGGAGACTTTCAGCCCAGGGCTTCTGCTTCCTGAATGAAAAGCAAATGTGCTCTATGAGCTGATCTGCAAATGTAAAGGGTGCTTGGGAGCAGCTTTAAATGATCAAAGCTTTGTGAGGACAAACATTTTTTTTGTTTTGAGGGGTAGTGCGAAGAGTTAACAACTGAGCTGTAAAGTGCATGCTTTTAATTGTAATTGTATTTACACAGTGCTTACTTCACCTGGAGGTGTTGAAGGGACAGCTATTAAAAAAAAAAGGTATTGCATATGCTCTGATATTACTTAAATCCACATTCTGGAAGCACAGTTTTATAATAAACCTTTTTGTAGTGGCCTATATTATACTTCGTGCTTGCAAGTATAAAATAATGCCTTTTTATATATTCACAGTGCTTTCTGTCACAGGCTGTGACCTCATGGCACTAAAAATACACGTCACTATTCTCAACTGTACTGACAAAGATTTAGTTCTGTTGCTCTCCGGTTAAACACAGACCTCTGCAGTGCATTAACTAGTAGAGGTTTCATAATGCACTACAGTGCATTTCCCAATGAGTAACCACTTTATTTTATTTATTTTTCATTTCAGCTGGCTCTTATTTTATATGTAGCTACCTGGCTGTGAAAGACTTAAAAAAAATAATTAGAGAATATTTTGTGTTGATTTATGAGAGGCTTGCGCTGCTGGAGCATCACTTTTTTTGATGCTCCAGCATCACAAGCCACTCAATCGTACCTATGAACTGACTCAAAGCCAGCCTGAGTGGATTGAATGGCCTTGTAGACATGGAGTAAGGCAAGGCAGTGCAAGTCGCTGCATTGCCTTACTTTGCGTCAAGGCGGTGTTCCACTGGCGTAGTGGTGGGTGTTCCTATGCAACACAGATGGATTTTGATGCTGCCACAGATTTACAAAATCACGTAAACTGGAGCAGTACCAAAACCTTACGTCTCCCCAGAGCACGCATAATGAGGAGAAATGTTTCAATTTCTCCTTGTTTTTTTCTCTTTCCATGTGTGCTGCTATCTGCCACACATGTAGAAAGAGGTACAATGCCTTTCTGGATTGTTTTTGTGCAGGAAGGTGCCCCTTCCTGCACAAATACAATCCTGCCCATGTTGGCACTAGGCAGCAATTGTGCGCCAGCGCAGGGGAAAAGGACAGAAATGTACTGTATTTCATAAATACTGTCCATTCCTGCCCTTTTGTATTGGAGTGTGGCAGTGTAGCAAGAAGACTTGCAGCTCTGCCCCATGTCAATTCCTAATAAATGAGGACCTTTGTTTTTATCCACACCCTTGACCACGCCCCCACACTCACTGATCTTTGATTTGCTAAACACAGTTTAATATTATTTCCTCACAGTAAAAATGATTTGCTGTGTGAAATGGGGATGTTTATTATTGTTGATGATGAGGAGTACCAGGTTCTAGAAATTTTTATCAGGAGGGTGTCCTTACACCTAATTTTTTTTAAGAGGGGGTCCAGGCATCAAAAAGTTTGAAGACCTCTGGTCTAGAGAGATGTCTAATACTGCATTACAGTCCCTCTCAGCATCCATGGGTACTGCACCCAGTCCACCAAGATTATTGCCAAGTGCACTCAATAAGTCTCCTGGTTCGTATTGGGGCATAAATGCACCCCAGCACCAGGGGGCTGCCATCTAGTGCCCCTCTTACTATTACCTATTATATAATATCTACCTTGGGCGTCTACACGAGTGTCGTGGGGCGCAAAGGGTATCCCAGATCCAAATCGCAGCTCCAGCTCAATTTGATGTGTAAAAAAAAAACTACCCCTCTATTTTTTTTCTGTAGCTTTTGCACCTTTGTTTCTATTAGATGGGTTTCTTGCTAATATAAAATCTGTGCACTCCTCCTATGCAATTGGGCTAACACTCTATGGCATTTGTGCAATGAGTGCTCAATCCTCTAACATTCCAGGTAAGAATGTTATATGATTTTTGGACTGTAGACATAGTATTTGTGGCTAAGACTGCAAGGCCGGAGTTGTAATGAGCGTGGCCTAATTAAGTTGCATGACAATGGAGGTGACTGCAATATTTGAACTAAACTTATTACCCAATTTAAGGTCCAATACCTATCAAGCGTTCAACCAAACATCAAAACGAGCTGTAAGAACATTAACAACAAACATTTGTCTTCGCTGGGGTTATCCATATTTAACATCTACAGATGGAGAAAGTAAAATAAACAAGAGGAAGAGGTCAGCCCAGGCCCGGGAACACATCTCAACAATAATTGTAGGATAATGAGGCCATTCACAAATCACAATCATTTAGGGAAGGGGCTTTGTGAAATGTACAGTTAGTGACAACCAAGATGTAGGAAGTTGGCTCTGTAAATACTATCTCAAAGTGAGAGATAGTGTGCACAGAGTCCAAAGGTTCCCCTTGGAGGTTGATAGTGGCAAAATTAGATAATTCTAATGCTCTGTTTTGTAGTAGTGTGGTCGAGCAGTAGGATTATCAGAGAGTAGTGTTAAGCATATGTTGTAAAAAAAAAGAAAAAAAAAAAAAAGGCAATAAATGAACACACACTCAGGCCAATAGGTTTTATATAGAAAAATATATTTTCTTAATTTATTTTAGAACCGCAAGATTCAAGATTTGAGGGAAGTACATAAAATGCAAGGTACTTCACACAGGTAAGTATAGAACTTTGATTTAAAACAGTAGAGAACACAGTTTTGCTGAAAATGGCAATAAGCTATTTTAAAAGTGGACATAGTGCAAAAATCAACAGTTCCTGGGGGTGGTAAGTTTGTTTAGGTTTCTCATGTAAAGTAAAGCGCATAGGCAGCCCACCATTGGGGGTTCAATGCAACCCCAAAGCCACAGCACCAGCAACACAGGGCCGGTCAGGTTCAGAGGTCAAAGAAAGGCCCAAAACACATAGGCGCCTATGAAGAACAGGGGTGCTCCGGTCCTAGTCTGCTTGCAGGTAAGTACCTGCGTCCTCAGGGAGCAGACCAGGGGGGTTTTGTAGAGCACGGGGGAGGGACACACAAGCCCACAAAACACACTCTCAGCGGCACAGGGGCGGCTGGGTGCAGTAGACAGAGTAGGCATCTGGTTTGCTATTGGAAGCAATGGAGGAACCCAGACCCGGGGGTCACTTAGGCAATGCAGGCAGGGCAGAGGGGGACTTCTCGGGCCAGCCACCAACTGGGCTAGGTTGACGGCTGCCTGCTGGTCACTCTTGCACTGGTAGGTGGTTCCTCTCAGGGGCTGCGGGTGCAGTGCTTGGTCCAGGTGTCTGGTTCAGGGGGAGCCTCTCTATCCTCTTTGCAGGCGTCGCTGTGGGTGTGCAGGGGGGTCGTCTCAGGGTGTCCATGTAATTGGAGTCGCCTGGAAGTCCTCTCTGCGGTGTTGGTTTCTCCAAACTCGAGCTGGGGCGTTGGGTGCAGTTTGTGAAGACTCACACTTCTGGCGGGAAGTGGAGTCTCTTTTAAAGTTGCAAAGTTGTTGCAGTTTCTGAACAGTGCCACTGTTCTCTGGAGTTTCTTGGGCCTTTAGGTGCAGGGCAGTCCTCTGAATCCTCAGAGGTCGCTGCTCCCGTCGGATGCGTCGCTGTGCAGGTTCTTTGAGTCAGGAGACAGGCCGGTTGGGCTGGGGCCAAGTCAGTTGGTGTCTCTGTCGTCTCTGCGGGGCTTTCAGGTCAGCAGTCCTCCTTTCTTCAGGTTGCAGGCATCTGATTTCCTGGGTTCAGGGTCACGCTTAAATACTGAATTTAGGGATGTGTTTACGTCTGGAGGGCAGTAGCCAATGGCTCTTGTCCTTGAGGGTGGTGACACTCTCCTTGTGCCTCCTCCCTGAGGGGAGGAGAGCACATCCCTATTCCTATTGGGGGAATCCACCAAAAACCAAGATGGAGAATTTCTAAAGGCAGGGGTCACCTCTGCTCAGGGCACCTTAATGGCTGTCCTGACTGGTAGGTGACTCCTTGTTTTTCTCATTATCTCCTCTGGACTTGCCGCCAAAAGTGGGGGCTGTGTCCAGGGGGTGGGCATCTCCACTAGCTGGAGTGCCCTGGGGCATTGTAACACAAAGCCTTTGAGGCTCACTGCTAAGTGTTACAGTTCCCGCAGGGGGGTGGATGTGAAGCACCTCTACCCAGTGAAGGCTTTGTTTCTGGCCTCCGAGAGCACAAAGGCACTCACCCCAGGGGTCAGAAACTCATCTCAGTGGCAGGCTGGCAGAGACCAGTCAGTACTGCACTGAAGGATTGGGTAAAATACAGGGGGCATCTCTAAGATGCCCTCTATGTGCATTTTGTAATAATTCCAGCACTGACATCAGTGTGGGTTTATTATTCTGAGAAGTTTGATACCAAACTTCCCAGTATTCAATGTAGCCATTATGGAGCCGTGGCGTTCGTTTTGACAACCACCCAGACCATATACTTAATATGGCCACACTGTACTTAAAATGTCTAAGAATAGACTTAGACACTGTAGGGGTATATTGCTCATGCAGCTATGTCCTCACCTGTGATATAGTGCACCCTGCCTGAGGGGTGACTTACCTATGCCGCAGGCAGTATTTTGTGTGCATGGCATCCTGAGGGGGATACCATGTCGACTTTGCCTTTTTCTCCCCACCAACACACACAATCTGCTATGGCAGTGTGCATGTGTTACGTGAGGGGTCCCTTAGGGTGGCACAACACATGCTGCAGCCCTTAGGGACCTTCCCTGGTCACAGGGCCCTTGGTACCACTGGTACATTTTACAAGGGACTTATATGTGTGCCAGGGGTGTGCCAATTGTGGAATCAATGGTACATTTTTAGTGAAAGAACACTGGTGCTGGGGTCTGGTTAGCAGGGTCCCAGCACACTTCTCAGGCAAGTCAGCATCAATATCAGGCAAAAAGTGGGGGGTAACTGCAACAGGGAGCCATTTTCCTACACAAGACAATGGCATTTTATTGCAGTGATGGGTAACAGAACATATCTGTATTTATAGACTTGTGTGCCTTGCACTATTGTGGTGCAGGAACGACAAGGCTGGTATTAAAGATCTCGGGCTGTTTGGGGAGTAATGTAGGAAAACAACGCCTTACTGCCCGCCAAATCTGAGTCAGACCCACTGTCCTGCGATGTGCTGGAGCTGTCTGGTTTCTTTTTGGTGTGAAGCTGGAAGGCGGACCGAAGTGCCTCGAGCTGACCCATCAGTGCTTGCTGTGGGGAAGGAGTACCAGCAGGAGTCCCACAGGGGTCGGACTCCCTACATCACCGCCGGGTTTTTCCCCCGTGCCCTCGAGAGCCAGTGCTTTTCACGACTGCCCCTCCCGATGTGGAAGAGACTGCTTCATCCACTTGCGTGGCATCTCTGGGATGTCAAAAAATAAGGCCTGTTGCTTATAGATTACTTTGAGTTTAGTGGGGAATAAAAGCGCATAGGTGAGGCCCTCCAGATGTAGTTTTTTCTAGCTTTCTTGGTAGGAGGCCCATCGGCGCTGTACCTCCAGTGTATAGTCTGGAAACAGGGAGATTTGGACATTGTCAAGGAGTATGGGTGCCCGCTCACGAGCCGCTTTTAGCATTACAACACGATCTCTGTAGTTTAAAATATTTGCTACTTTTGGACTTGACAAAGCACCCGTGATTGGCTTCTTTGGAGGGACTCTATTGGCTCTTTCAACAACTGAGAAATCTGGCAGCCCATCTGGGGCAACCAATGTTTTCAGCAATTGTTCAGTGAACTGCGTGGGATTGGGACCCTCTGTGTACTCTTGCAGTCCAACGATCAGGACACTGTTTCTTCTTGCTCTAGCTTCAGCACCTTCTGTCCGTTTCTGCAGTAGCTCTATTTGTTGAGTAATTTTAGTTATTTGTGTACCGTGCTCCAACTTGGCTGGCAGGAGATATTCATTTCATGTGACCTCACCTTCTCGGCCAGTTTACAGTGGTTGTCTTTAAGTAGCGTGATGGTACAATGTTTCTGTTCCACAGCGAGACATGACTCCCTAACCTACTGAAGGATGAGACAAAGCTTGTCTTGTCGTGCCTGTAGTTCTGTAGGAGTAATACAGGTCACTGGATTATGGGCTAGCAAACTTTCGGAGGGGGACGAACATGAGCGGATCCGCACCCTCGTGGCCACCATTTTGGTTCTGCCCATGGTGGATAAGCGCTGGGCCCCAGTCTTTCCAGTCAAGAGCTGTCCAGGTTCGTCCAGTAGGCATGGCACCAATTTCAAAATAAGGTTCTAGGCCCTTGCTACGTTAGGCTTGTACCAGGATTACCCACGCGTGTGCGATCAACCCTGGGGGTAAAGGAGGTCCAGGACCACTCCGGGACATCACGTCCCTCTCGGATGTAGCAAGTCAGTTTGTATTTTACAGCCTTGTAAGACCATTGCACTGTATCTTCGTTTGGGCTACTGACCCGTCAATATGTTGTCTGGGGAGCCAGCTAGGGGCAACTGTTGTGTGAAACAGAGTGGGGCCACCCGAGATCCAGAGGCGGCCTCTTTCGCCAACCCCAACTCTAAAGTGGACCGAATGTCAGTAAGATGCCCCCTGCCGGCCCCAGTAGACCCTGGCCATCCTCCATCTGCGAGGCTCCTCCCCTGGGGCCCTGTTAGGACCACTGCTCACAATAGCAAGGGAGTTGGGTGGCACAGAATTGCCCCTTTTCTCTTACAGCCTGCATGGGGAGGTAAGCAATCCCCACGGTTCAGGAAGGTGAGGAATGGGTCTTAAGCCTCATGTATTCCCAAGGGGGCTGCCCGCTCCCACTCGCCCCCAGGGGCCGTACCCAGGAACAGTAGGCCATTAGCGAGGAGTGGGCCTCCGCGTACACACCTCACCAAGGGAGCTGCCCACTCCCACTTGTGTAATGATTAGGTGGAGGTGGTCGACCGGCACAGCATGGCCCCGCTCTGCCACTGGGCCCCAGGCACCCCTGCGAGGGGTGAAGCCCACTCTTCCGCTGGCGGGACCAGGCCACGGGAACCGCAGGCAGGTTGCCTCCTCCACAGGAACAGGGAGGTGAGGAGACGGCTGCCGCTCACCCACTCCATCTCATGGCCGCTCGCTCCCACTCGCCTCCCACCACAGCAGTCTGGTATGTCTGACAGGTGCCAGACCAGCTCTATCGTCAGCGGGCTGCCTCTCTCTCTCCCAGCCGTTGGAGCCTAAGCAGCAGTAGATAAGGTGAGTCCCAGCACTCCCCCACAGCAGGGCTCAGTAGGTCTCGGTGAGGTGAGGAGCAGGCCTCTCACCCTGTGTTCCCACAGGGGACTACCTGCTCCCAATCACCCCCATTTCCAGCGCCACAGGCCATTCCCGGTACATCCCAGGTCCAAACCCCAAGTCTGTGTGCGCACTCCAGTGGGTGATGTCTGGTTCTGTCGCTCAGTATATCGGGGGGGTAAAGGGGATCAGCCTTAAACGCCTCTCTTGCAGTTAGCTGCCGCAGCCACCGCTTTCCGTCAAGGGCCGCAGTCGCTCCACCACGCGGCCTCGGTGGGCCCACGGATGCTCACTCCTCCCTGCAGCACCTCCGCTGTAATCCCCCCACGGGGCCCTGCGTATTAAAGGAGGGGCCCTGCCTAATTTTAAGGTTTAGTGACCTCTGTTGTAAGGGGGATGAGGAAGGATTACTGGGGCCTGGGCTGAGAGCTTTACCGTTACACGACCACCATCTTGGACATTTCTTTCCGTAGCTAATGCAATTTAGCCTTAGTTATTAAAAACCACACCTCCATCTCTGAGACTTGATGCATTTCTGATGTAGGGCTGTCTCCACTTTAGATGTTTGGATTAGCTTCGTTATCAAATTTCAGTAGCTCCGTCCTACGGACTTAATATTAACTGACTTGAGTCCCAGGTTTAAATTTAGTATGGGCTAGCCTATTATATTTTTATAGTTTTTAGTGCTTCAGTCTATTGTGAATGTTCATACAGGTCATCCATGTGTGGAGTGCTGTTGACACTGCCACACGATTCTCTAACGCCTCCAGTACATTCATATAAATTATATGTGACACTTTGGTGCTATGCGCCAGGTCGTCATTATTTTATGATCAATTTCTCCTTGTGCTCTGATCGGTGCCTTTAATGTATAAATCTGCCCATTGTTCAAGCCTATCATGGCCACGCATTTTTTCATCTTCTTTCCATAGCCCACGTTTGATTTGTGGAATGCTTCTATAGTACAATATTCTGTGATCAGCCCCCTAAATACTGGTGCAGGATGTTTTAACGACCGCGATCTAAGAAAGGTGACAGAAACATCTGGGGAGAAGACTTTGATAGTAGGGTGCATCGCCTACTGATGAATAAAAGTGTGTGTCTTTTTCACTTTCCCCTATGTGAAAGCTGTTTTTACAGAGTCTGACTTATTTCACCTACCCCATTTAGATAAGTTCGCTATTATCCTGCAGTAACCTTTCCTCAACACTTTGTTTGAGTCCTTTGCAGTTTGTCAAAATGCAGGGTTACTGTGGATGGGTGTTTGTAGGGCAGGCAAGAAAGACCTTTTAATTTCAATACTGTCACTCGTGTCAAGCAAGGTGCTCCTGATGTTGCTATAATATTTGTTTATATAGCTCAAACTCCTCCATGAGGATAGTGTAGCGCTTTAGGTTCTTTGGCCTGTCTTCCTAAAGCACTCGTAAAACATCCAAGAATGCAGTTCGCACCAACGCTTAGTCCACATAGACCGAATGTTTTATAAAGTCTCTATAAAGCCATTCCCCTAGAATTGGTAGCTGAATGGCACTATGGTATTCCACTACGTCTTGGACCATAGTCCCCTTAACTTATCGTTGCTTTCTCCAAGTTGGGTGAATGCCTTGCTTTTTCCGACTCTTTGGATGAATGTGGCCTACAAATTGCAATCCTCAGCGTTGATGTGGTTAATCAAGTCGTGGAGGCTACAATATGTAGTTGAGGGGTAATATTCAGTTTGTCAGCTGCTATCCGCAGATGTACAGGTTGCGCCATCTACAAAGATCTCCCAGCACTTGCGGGATAGGTCTTGAGACATTTACTTAGTAAGGGGTGGCTCACTAAGTCAGTTATCTGGATGACAGAGTATTTCACTTTGTTTCTGCTTTCTCGGAGGTAAACCCTCTTCAATCCTCTGGGACTGTCCGTGGATGGTAATGCTCGTCATTTGTACCCAGTCACCTTTAAAGCTGACATCCTTGCCAAAATCTTCTGCCTCTCGTACCACTGCAAGCAAGAAGGAAATCGCTTCTGATAAGGAAACAAGTATTTTGTTCAGTAATATTGATGGTTTACTACAAATGTTATGTCTTTAATATCCATGTTATTTCTTAATTTTCATCACTTTTATTTCTATGGCCTTTAAAAATTGAAGAGAGGACAATTCTCTGTGGATGCACCTCTGTCAAGAAATATACACAGCCGAGATTTTTTCCTTTGGAGTTTTACATAATATTTCCTTGTTATTTTAACTGACTTCAACTCTGAAATTTTGCATTACTTTCTGCAGCAAGTAGAAGCTCATCCTTTCAAATGTATGGACAGCCATGCCACCCTCATCTTCTTCTTTTTGTTGACTTTTACAGCAATTTGTATTAAGGTGTGTAGGAAGTTGGATCTCTATATAGTGCACTAAAATGAAGTACACTGTGCAGAGAGTCCAGTGGATCCCCAATTGGTATTGCAGCGGCAATAGTAGATAAAACTAATGCTCTATTTTGTGGTAGTGGTGGGTGAGCAGTTAGGCTTATTAGAGGGAAGGGCTAAGCATTTGTTGTACTCACAGAGGCAATAAATGAGACACGCTCTCAAAGAATAAATCCAAGACCAATTTAAAAAAATATATATATTTTTAGATATGTTTCAAACCCAAGAACCCCGTAATCAGGCAAGTAGATTTTCAAGCATAAATACTTTGCAGTTTCAAAAATCAACACAGTTCAATTTTTCAGTTCAGCAATGATAACCTATGGGAAGAAAACAAGAATGCAGTTTTGCAGGTAAGAACACGACTTACAAATTAAATCTTTGGGGTTTTAGGTTAACACCAGGTAAGGGTCAAATCAGTGCCAAGAGTGCACCACAGCTGCACAGGGGTGAATAAAGCAGCATCAGAGGTCAATCTCCTGGGGTTGAGGTAAGTATAAGGGGGTGCCTCAAGGCACCACCAAACTTACACCCTCAGCAACACAGGGGCGGGTGGATGCGGAGTGCCAACACAGGGTCGGGCGCCCAATGTTAACTAATGGGGGAGATCACTTTTGGAAAAAGGTTGCAGGCTCGGGCCAGGAGGCTGAAGGAAGAAAACCCACAGTTGCCCAGGTAAGTTCTGATGCTAGGGTACGTAGGGATACTGATGGTCCAGCTCCCCAAGGCTCAAAGGCTCTGGGCGCAGGAGTGTGTTTTTGCATTGGAAACATCTTACCAGGAATGTCCAGGTTCGTTTTTTTGTTTGTTTTGTTTTTTAAGTTCGCTTCATCTTGAATATGTTTGCTGTTCTTGAGAGGTCTTGATCTTTGTCAAAGACAGGCAGTCCTCCCAAAACTTTGGAGGTCGCAGGGCTATTGGACAGGCCGTTTTTTTGGCATGGGATTGTTGAGGGCTGCAGGCAGGTTGGTAAGGCTGGGGCCAAGTCAGTTGGTGCCTGTCGTCTTCTCTGCTGGTGCGACTCCGGAGTGTCTGGCTCTTCTAAAGTCGTCAGGAATCTGAGTTCTAGAGTTCAGGGATGCCACCTAAATACTGAATTTGGGGGTGTTACAGGGAGTGCCAGGTGGTAGCCAATGGGCTACTCACCTTTACGGTGACTGCACCATTTTTATGACCACTACAGTTGGGGAGTGGGCATATCCCTTACCCCAGTGGCCTTATTCCTACCAAACAAGATGGAGGAATTTAAAAAGTAGTGTCCACCTAAGGGGTGGGTCTGGCATGAAGTGGGCATTCTTCCTAATTTAATTTTCCAACCAGTGCTGGTGCCAAAAGTGGGGTCTGGAAAGGGGCGTTGATCATCTCCACCATCTAGAGGGACCAGGGTCGCATTACAAAGGCAGCAAGGCCCTTGAAGCTCCCTGCCCTGGAATGTCCATCCTGTCTGGGATTGGAGGTCACACCTCTGCCCAGATCAGGCCTTTATTATGAGGCCACAAGAGCATTGGCTCTCACCTCAGGGGTCCAGAACTCTGTCTAAGTTGCATGCACTGGTTTTGACCAGTCAGTGTTCATGCTAGGATTTGGTAGGTTTTCAGGGGGCACCCAAGGTGTCCTCTGAGTGCATGTATTATTAAATCAATCACTGTATTCTTGTATTGTAATTTTATTGTTTCAGTTAGCTAAAACCATAACAAGTATACAGTTTACATAATAAAAGAAAACCTTACACTCACATTTTAAAATTCCTTACAAGACCGGCCTCCTGTTCACGAAAATCCGAAAGTGCATTGTTAAAATAAATCATTCAATAACTACCAAGAATTTGGTTCATACCCCCAGAGCCTATTAAATCTTCTAAATATTCAGAATATAAGATCAAGCTAGTATGCTTGAATTAACTTAACCTGACATGTAAAGTTGAACATCTCATGCTTTAGCAGTCTTTAATTTAAGACTAAAAAGTGCCTGTGTGTTCTGCTAAGGTCTTTGTGCGTGTCCAAAGAGCAATTGCTGGAGCCTCAAGATATGCTCGGAAGAATAAGGGTTATGCTATTTTTATGATCCCATTTAATGTGACTGTAAACTTGTAGTACCCTTTTTTCGCATTGCTTAAATCCATCACTGGATTCAACGAGGGTTTATTAATACAAGATGTTTGATACCAAACATTCCTATCTTCGGTGAAGCCATCATGTAGCTGGGGAACCCGTAATTACCATAGTCCAGCACATGTACTTAAAATGGCTTCCCTGTTCACTTACTGTGTCTGAGAATCGACAGACATAGCAAGGGATAACTGCTCATTTAGGTATGCCCTCACGTGCCCTCACATGTAATGTAATGCACCCTGCCTTTAGGGCTGGAAGGCCTCTAGAGGGGTGACTTACATATATTGCAAGCAGTGTAAAGGTGACATGGCACACAGGCTATACGCCATGTTGTGTTTTCATTGTAGTTCTGCACCAAGACATGCAGCCTGCAAAAGCAGCACTGTGTGCACTTAGTGAGAGGGTCCCTGAGGATGGCACAATTTCGTGCAGCAGTCCTTAGGGGCCTTTCTTTAGTACCCCATGCCCTAATTACCAGTTTAGGGACTTACAGTGGTAGCTAATGGTTAGCCAGTTGGTAAAAACAACTGTGCATTTTTCGGGGAAAGGGATCTGGCACTTAGGACATATTTAGCAGGGACCCAGTGCACTTTCAGTCGAAATTGCACCAGAAACCATGCAAAAAGAGGGTGGAGGAATGACCGTGTCAGAATAGGCACTTTTCTACAACCTTCTTATGTCAAATAATTTGTGCCCTCATAGAAATCCAGGCTGATCCCTGTGAATAAACTAAGAAAGAGTGGTTTCTTATTATTCCGCTAATACCTTGTGCTATTTGTCATTGACCTTTAGTGGTGCTATGTTTATGCCTATGAGGCACATAATTATCTTTAGCTAGTTTGGGTACGAACACTACACATGCTCAAGTCATGTTAGGTATTACCCCTTAGTTTCCTACGTGAGTTCAAATTGTTGGTAAGTGGGACAATCAGTGCATCGGCAAAGGTCTTATAAATTAATGTGAACCATCATGCCTCTTATTTTATTGCTTTCTCTAATTTCTTCTTGCCAATACCCCTATCAAGCCACTCATGTGGCTCTTCTGAAATTATCAGTAGAACAATTCCGTTCTCATGTACGTTGTTGTTCTTTAAACTTTTAGACCCTTTAAGCTACTGATGCAGGTCTGTGTGTCTACCTTCTAATGCTTTTTATTCATTGGCTTGCCTTCTTGCCTATTAACTTTGCAATACGTTGATAGACTCCCTGCTAGCTATTAGTACACTTCTTTTTCCCATTTCATTGAAGCATAGTTTTATGATGTAAGTGATGATTTTTCTTAAGAATGTTTCGCTGGCAAGGTGGCAAGCTCCCCTTATTCTCTGGTAGCGACTTCCAAATTAGGTATTCTTTGTTCTCAAAAACTGCTGCCTAGCCAGTGTTTGTTTATCTGTAGCCCTGTTATCGTTTGACATATAGTTTTTCATAGTTTCATTTTACTGGAATGGAGCCATGGCTTGAGGTAACCTTTTGATTAAAGCATTGTTGTCTCTTTTTCTCAAGTCATCATCTCGCCTTGTTGGCTCACCTTTGGGTCGCCTGTTTTTTTATCTTTTCTTTCTTTCCCTTGAACTACTGCCACAAATGTGCCAGTGTGGCTTTGTTCTCTTTCCCTCCTTTCTCTTTCTACTTCAGGCTGAAAGAAAACTATTACATCTATCTTAGCTAAGGATAGTCTACAGTTATTTTTGAATGCTGTAGTTCACAAAAACTTCTTGTGTGTCCTCTGGTCTCATTTGCTCAGAGCGCTTGTGGGCTGTCAGTCTTTTGTGCCACTTAGAACTTGTTTCCCCTTGTGTTTGTCAATATTCTGTATTTCCCAGGAAGGTGCGTTTTTCCTGGCCTACCAGCCTGCAACCTTATCTCTGGACCCTGCCTTAGTTTCGTCTCAGGTTCGCAGCCTGCTCCCATTTTTAGCTTGGCATTTCCATCTTAGATATGTTATGTCATCAATTGTTTCTCAGAGTGACTGTTTCAGGGAAGCTCAGTCTTCTCAACGACTAATAGCAACTTGGATTCAAAGGAAGGTCTCTTTCTACATGAATTTAGTTGGGCCAATTGAGTTTTTACCTGAGGCTTCTCTGATGTGTTAAGTGGGTGAGTTGAGTTCTGAGGGGGCTTTCATCCCACACTTCTCTTCACACTTACAAACTTGCATTATTTCGTTCTCTGGGGTGCTACAGTCTTTCAAGTGTGTTGGTCAGTTGTAGTCCTGGGTGTGACTACCGTGGCAGTACTGTGCAACCCATATATGTCTTGGGGGTGGTGGTTGTGTTGTAGCGTGTCTCTCAGTTTTCATAGATTCCCTTGGATGAGTGATAAAGCACAATCACTGTTTCTGAGTTCATTGTTTCGATGAAAGGTGTTTTTAGGGACCTCTGTCATTTAGCGGCAAAAAATTCTGAAGGTGCGCCTGCTCATGCTTCGCTCATGACTGTTTTACCAAGTTTCTTTTATATTGCTAATTTTTTTTCTTTGTCCAGACAGTGCTTTCTAAGGGTTTCGACATGTTATTTGACATTTTTAGGTCAAGCATAAGCATTCAACCTCACATATACTTTGTACTTCTCATGGCTTAAAGCGATTTTCATTTGTTGGTTGCAGTGTCTTTTAAAAATTCTTGCTTGCTTACTGTCAGTTCTGGCTTTTTCTCCCTCCTTTTTCTGTTTCAGAGCAGTGACCAACTACTGTAATATTCCACTTTGGTTTCTTTATCTGTTGCTGTGATGGACTATTTTTGATATTTCTTTGGTGCTCCACTTTCACTGTTGGTGTTTTAGGCTGATAGCTGCCTGTGCTTTATTGCAGCATTCCATTCCTCCCACCTCCTCCCATGTCTGTGACATTTGTTTTGACTTTATTCCAGTGCTGTCTTCGTTTTACCTCTGGCTCCTAAAATAAGCTTCTTTTACAAAAGAAACACCTGCTCATTTAGCTCACTGCTCATCAAAGCCAGAATATGCCCTTTCTGGCAGAATTTAGCTAAACCTAGAAGCAATGATGCAAAACTTGCTTAACCTTGCATTGCATCTTGAGTCTCACTTTCCATGGCCCCTCCCTGATAGCACTCAAGACGCTGCCAAACTGTAATGTTCTTGACCCGTAAATGGGTCTCAAAGTGTATGATCCTAGACAAATAGTTTACAGTTTGCAGTACAAAAAAAACCTCTTGTTTGATTAAATATGCTAAAGGTTGCTGCATGTATCACAAGAACCTAGCCCATATGTAGTGAACACATGACCCATGACTACTTTTAGTTTACTAACAGCATTGCCATCAGGGCAGGAGTGTTTCTCAGTTTGTTTAAACACTCACTTTTAAGAACTATATTACTAAACTATGATGTGGTAGCATATTGACATGTACACACAGTAGATTTCCAAGAAATTTCCAAAAAACCTTTCCACTAACTTGCAACTTTATTGATAAAACTATATAGTGTATTAACAATCTGTGAAAATTGGATTTCCAAAAACATATCCTTTTCACATCTAGGCATAAAGTATTCTGATTTGTTTTCATCCTATTAACATATTTGTTTCATCACAAAGAAATATAAAAATGGGCTTTCACCACTACTGAAATATATTTTGAAATGTTTGCACAGTTGACTTAGTCCATTAAATGTTGTGTGTTAGGAAAAACCTGACACCTTATTTCCTTTTTACAACAGGTCACAAAGTTCACCTTGCAAAATCCTGGAACTCTGCAGTCAGAAGGAAAATTAATTCTAAGACAAACTGACTTTTGACCTCTGTCTGTGAACATAGAGAAATGTGACATAAGAACAAGATTTAAAGGCATCTTTTATTGCCCCTTAACTGAACAGAACACTTGTTCTTTGTCTAGTCACCCCTGTTCTTTGTGAAGTTGCCAGAAGGGGCTAGTCAGTCCTAAAAATAGCTCGACCTGATCAAATAAGACCCATAGAGCCCTGTAGGTTGTTTTGCTTGACTCCAGTTATCTGCTGGTCTGCCTTCCTGTACTTTTAGGCTTGCTTTGTCAGCTGAATCGCCTATATCACATTCACTGCTACCTTGCAGGGTTTCTGTAGGGTCAGCACTCTTGTCCTTCGACCTTACATTTAACTCTTTCTACAATCTTGTACTTCACTCATTGTTGGCTTTCATTATTTCGAGGTCGACTTCCAGCTCTTTCCTAACCAATGAAGGCTTTGATTTATTTCCACTCTGCTCATTTGTGTCTTGTAGAGGTGGAGGAACAATAATTGACTGAGTTTGGAGAGGTCAAAATTTGAAGAACTGCCTCCTGGCCCTAGATACGAACGCCCTCAAAGTTGTCTTACTGATTATATCCATACCCTTGCCTGTCTGAATCAGTCTTACCAAAGTTGTTCCATCTGGACACTCCAACAGTTAGCGTAAAAGCTTGTATCAGGTGTAGTAAAGTGCCCTCTTTTTGGCATGGTTACCCCCACTTTTTGTCTGATGTCAGTGTGTTTTGACTGTGTTTCCTGGGCTCCTGCTAACCAGGACCAAAGTAACTGTTCTCTCTCCCTCTGGAATTGGTTGTCCCGAATTTATTACACCCCACAATTGGCATACTTGTGTCCCTGGTGTATGGCACCTAGCTACCCAGGGCATTGGAGCCTTCCAGGGCTATTTAGGATCTCCCTCTTGGGTGGAGTCCTCTGATTCGACGTGCAAGATTCCAGCAGGACTCCTCTGCAGTGTTTACTTCGACTTCTGGCCACAGGAACCGCAACTGGACTTCACAGGAACCTACAATCTGCAGCTCCTGCAACAACTTTGCTCTACAACATTGTTTCTCTGGCTCCTTCCAGCAACTGCAGCATTTCCCCGGCTGTGCATCCTCTGAGGGCAGCAAGTCTTCAGTCTGCACCAAGAAGCAAGAAGGACTCTCCCTTGGAGTGAAGGAGTCACTCACTTGCATCTGCAGGCACTGGCTGCAACAACAGCTGGCCACGTGGGTTCTCTCTCCTGCGTTCTTTGTGGATCCTGCAAGACAGGTGGTGGTCCTGAGTGGTCCCCTTGGTCCCCTCTACCAGCTGTCTAACTTTGGAGGTGGTGAGTCTTTGCCTTTCCTTGCAGGACAGTACCCTTGTGCACCACATCTCTTGCAGCTACCAAGGCTTGTTGGCTCTTCTTCCAAGGGATCTTCAGGTTCCATGTAGCCTCGGCCTCCAGCACTCTTCCCTGCAGTGCGTGGTCTCCTGTCTCCTGCTCCAGCGACGCAGGACTCCTTTCCAGGTGTGCTAAGTGGGCCTCACTCTGACTCCTGTGCCTGGTGCCTGTGAGTTGCCTGTGGGTATTGCATCCATGACTTCTTGCTCTCCTGACTGCTGGGGAACGCCTGGGGCTTCCCTCCTTGGCTTGAGTCCCCTCTGACGTTTCCCGGTCCCTGGCAGCTCTGCAAATCCTCTTCTGCAACTCTTGCCTTTGCCAACGCTTGGTGGTTTTTCCACGCCACTAACAGACTGCAACTCTTCTTCCAACGTGGGACATCAGCTGCTTCACTTCTGGAAATCTTCCTCTGCTCCTGTGCTGCATAGTCTACTCCTGGTCTCCACAGTCGACCTGGTCCTGCACCTCCAGAAGGATGGGTAGTGGTTCCCGCCCTAACCCCAACTGAAACTGGACTTGTTCCCCATCATTTGCAGGTTCTCTTCTGTCTGGATCCATCTTCTGTTTCGTGCATTCTCGCTTGGGTATTGCACAGTCCGTACACAAAGTTTGTCTGTGGGATAAAAACAGGTACTTGCCTCTTCTCTCCTGGTCGCTGGGGGCACTCTGCTACTTACTTTGTGGGGTTCCTAGTTCCTCCAGCTCCCCACTACAGATGCTATTTACCTGGTTGGGGGTCCATCATTCACATTGCATTTTTTTTTGTATATGGTTTGGGCTCCCTCTAAGGTCACTATTGTCTATTGCTGTTGCACTGTTTTCTATTGCTTTCTATGCTCATTAGTGACAACTAAGGTGTATATAATAGTGTTTTTACTCACCTGCTAGTAAGAGTATTGCCTATAAAGTATTTTGGTAACTGTCACTATAATAAAGTACCTATATTTTTGTAACACTGTGGTGCTTCCATGTGTGTAAGTGCTGTGTGACTATAAATGGTATTGCATGAGCTTTGCATGTGTCCTAGATAAGCCTTGGCTGCTCATCCACAGCTACCTCTAGAGAGCCTGGCTACCTAGACACTGACTGCAACTCACTAATCGGGGATACCTGGACCTGGTGTTGGGTGATTATACCATAGGTGCTCACCACACACACCAGGCCAGCTTCCTACATCAGAGATTCACACATTCTTCACACATCACAGATGAAAGAATGTGGCCATAAAGCAAAGCCGTCCATAACATTTCACCAACATCATAATGTCAATCTTATGTACAGTGTTTGGGTCAGGGTAATGTAATGAACAGAGTTAAATTGCAAAATAATAAGTCTTATTGTGCAATACTTTTCTGAGTTGTTTGCAAGCTATAATTCACTTTGGGCCGCCTAGCCCAAACACTTTGTAAAGTTTAGCACCATCGAGCATTCTGCATTGCCTTGTTTATTCTGCACATGCTGCTAATTAAGCTTAGTACATAGTGACAGATGGAAGAAATGGCATGTCCCGTGTTTGTACTTTATATATGTGCCTAAGCGTGTTCGGCCATCATAAACTCATGTTTTCCTTGGCTTTATACATTTCAGTAGATAGTCTGTCTAGATGGCACAATAGCACTGTGAAAATGGTTGGGACGGGGTGCTTATCATTGTGCGCATTGTTTGTGTTGCCTAATAACAAGCTGTTTGTTTATTATCAGAGCAACAACCAAAGATACGTGGCTGGTTGCTAGCAAGTCGAGATGGTCAATCAACAGGACTAGTGCCAGCAAATTATATTAAAATCTTGGGAAAACGAAGGGGAACGAAACTGACAGCGCAGACAAGCACTGGAGAGCAGCAGCCAACATTCACCAACAGGACGCCAGCCTTGGGAGCTGCTGCACCCGTGAGTCCCGAAGAGCAAGAAGCTGCCTTCGAATCGGTATTTGTGGAGACTGACAAGATGCCATCCACCCGGGACTCCCCTGCCACAAGAGGAGACAGAATTGACCTTTGAGCAGCACTAGCAGACTGTAAAACATTAATAGATTCGCGTTGTCAGGGGTGTAGGCACTTTTTTGTCAGACCAGTTTGGTTTTATTTCACAACATGGTAGCTCACCCTGAAAATAATGACGAAACTGCCGCCATATTAGGGAGAGTGCTACGGTAAGGCTATCACAGATCTGAATTCTTCTGAGCAGAGCAACACTATAAAGCTTCTGTGGTGTCAGCTGGGGCAGATTTGCATAATTTCCCAGTATATTCGATGTATTTTTTGTTTGAAATTACTTTGTTGATGTCAACATGATTTTGCAAGCACATGGAAGTAAGCAAACATCAGTATTTGCTGATTTAGAACAGCCTGACATTTAAATTAAACGTGAAGGTAGTATCTATTGCAAGTAGTAGGATTAGCTTCATTTATTTCTGTACACATAGGTTTGCATTTTTATTGATTTGTGTGCTCTTGCTCCCACGGACATTGCCTCTTTCTTTTAAGCATATGGCAACCTAGAACACCTAACCATTGTACTGAGACCCATATCTAACACGTATCTAAAAAGAATCGTTAATCGAATTGTGTGCACTCTTGATGATTTTCCTGTGTTTTCTCATCATGGAAAAACCTGATTATTCACAGGTCTATTTAAAATTGTCTTTTGCACGAGCTTTCTCCTTGGTACTAATAGATTCGTGGCGACGTTTGTTTTTTGTCTGCAAGTGATAATCATATGTGGACTCTGCGTTTTCAGCTTTTTCATTACCATCTTTCAGCAGATCTTTGACTCTTTCATTTCAGTATAGCAGTCAAAGCTTGCAACAGTCTAACTAATGTTTTATTTTGAGTGCTTCCACAGAGGTGTATGTTCAAAGTGGGTTTTTTTTTTTGCCCTTCATAAAACACTTCGTCTGCCGCTTGGTTGTTTCAAAATGCCCATTTGTTTTCCTATGAAATGATTAGTTGCATGGTTGCATTCCGCAGTTTTACAAGTTGGACATTTTAATTCCAGGTCTAGCTCAGGATTAGGTTGATTGGATGCTTTTCTATATTTTCTTTCCTAAGGCATGATTCACATTCTCCCGGAAGCCCTGTTTTATTTCGAATCCTATTTTACATTTAGATACTTGGCACTGAATAAAGGCGTCCCCTGTGACAATTTCCTCCAACTTTAAAAGTAAGGTGTTTTTATATATCATAATATCCTAACAATTTTGGATTTCACAACATTACAACTTCAAGCCCCATGTCTGATTCATTTGTACTCCATGTTGTACAAGGAGGGACCCACTATTGTTTTTTTTTTCTGTTACTGCCACAGCCCTTGGTGTTGGTCAAGGACCTGTGTATAGACCTCTGCCAGTAATTTTCCCCAGAAACGTTTTCTATTGTTTATTTATTTGTCACTTATTGTTCTCCACATATTTCTAAATATATACTCCATACCGATGTTTTGTGGTCGTTATTCTGACACATTGATGTGCTAGCAAGTTCCTGAGAGGTATCCTTTATATTTTAGTGCACATCTTGCTTTCTTCTTAAAAGAGCTGTTTGTCATCCACACATGTACTTGAAGGATTATTTTTGGCAGTACTTCAGAATTTTTGATTGCAGTACTGTTTGTGTAACAGTACGATTCAGTTTCTATCAAAGGTGATTTAGTGTGCACTATGTTTTAAGTGGTCCCAGATTATGAATAGTCTTCACCAGGTCAAGTGGACTCTATGTTCTCCAAGAGCGATGTCTCACGTAGGTCTGTCTGGGGTCATGGTTTCCTGAATTATTCCTAAATTATTCATTGGGATCGGCAAGAAGATCGATGTTTGCTGTCCATGGAACTTGTTTATATCTTAGTGGACTTCACGAATATGCCATGTTAGATAATGCTAGATTAGTACCACTGATTGTATGTTACTTCTTTGCAAATGTTTATAAAATGTTTTTTTTAAAACGAGAAGGAATCTTGCAGGTATACGTAGTGAGTACTCCAGTGGATCAGCAAGAAATGTTACCATGCATAACTTATCATGTGCCTATTTCAACGAAAAGTAATACTTTCAGGAGCACTAGTATATCAGCTACAGTTGTATTAGTCGATGAGGGTCGAATTTAATCATGCTAGTTAAGCAAAATTAGATCAATATTTCAACAGCTATGTGCTTGCAACCACAAGCTTATCTGTATAGTTGAATCTCCTATCCTATAGGAAGAGTAGTTATATCATAGTTTACAGACCTGAAGGAACAAACATTGAGTGTGCTGCATAGCAGTTGCTGCAACTCCAGGCTCATTGGTGCAATTTGACTTCCCTTATATTTTTGACTCTGAAAACACCTGCTGTAGTTTAAAGCATGCAAAGTGTTTTAAGGCATCGGTTTTCAGAAGATTGTATGTTTTAAAACCTTCCTTATTTTTATGTTGCTCAAGGCCGACTTTTTTTTTTTTATTCATCCCCCACAGTAATTTTCTTTTATCTAACTAGAATTTCCTTTTTACAGTGGACTCTTTTTCTTCTACAGTAATCTCTTTGTATGTGCCTATAAACATGTTTAGTGTTTTTTGGAGAAATGTACAATGCTACCCTTTACAACCAGATCATGAAAAATGGGTGTGTGCATTGCTGAACTATAGAGGCCTTTGAAGAAGGAATGCTTGTCACTGCATTTGAGCTGGAAACATTCGACTTTGAATCTTTCCTCACCTCCTCCAATTTAGAGTTGGACTCCGTGCAGGGCTTTGGAGATGAAACCTGATCTTTGGTGATCTGTTAAACCCACTCGTCAAATTTTTATTGCCATGACTTGATGCCTT
Source organism: Pleurodeles waltl (assembly GCF_031143425.1). Lineage (NCBI taxonomy): Eukaryota > Metazoa > Chordata > Amphibia > Caudata > Salamandridae > Pleurodeles > Pleurodeles waltl. The sequence goes on from NC_090444.1 coordinate 571,719,256, forward strand.
ATCTTGGCAACCTCTCAAAACTTACACCTAAATATCATGAAGAACTTGAGGGTTTGCCAGAGATGAGATACACTCTAGACATGGGTCCGAAAGTGTATCTGATTTCTGTGACCGCATCTCCTTAGTCATGACTCACACAAAACAATTTACAAACTGTGTGTACAAATATTGTGCGCTAGTGTAGCAATTAAAATAAACTCCTATACCGAAAATATTTGTCAGCTAATTCTACTCGGTATCCGACTACAGCTACCCTGTTATAAAACATCTTTTCAATTTCTTTTCTTCTGAGATCACTAGAGGAATTCAACATTTTCTCAAAAACACAAGCCTATCCTCCTCTCCTACCACCTCCTTTATTGAGCTTATCCTTATGTAGATCCCAGCTAAAGCAAACTTGCTTTCTCTACCCTTTGTTCTTGGGTTTTTATTGTCAGTTCATATAAAAAAAGAATTTCCAACTTAGAGTGTTGAATTCTTGGAATATCGCCCTTTACGATCTTCCTCAAAATAGGGCACTTCCAAGTACAGTTTCCCAGTGCTCGTCCCTGCAATGAAATATAAACACTTCGGAGAATCTGATCTTGTCAGATAGCTTCTTGTTCAAGTTGTGCACCTAGAACAGTCATCCTTAATGGGCTCTTTTCTTGGAGCCAGATCACACAGTGACAGCAGTGATAGACCATTATCCTGTAAGTTGTTTGCACACACCAGAGATGCCTGTGTTACAGTCTACTCCAGGAAGCATCGGCAATTGACGTCAACGTTTTCATACAAGTGGTTCAACAGTGATAGTGCATCCTGTGTGACTGTCCAGGTTCTTTCTCTTAGACACAGATGTTGTGCTTTCCTCTTAAATGCTACCAAATGAAAACTGAATTAAGCATGTCTGGATATCCCTTGTTCTTCAGGTTAAGCAGTTATAGTACTAAAAATACACCCAGGTAAAAGATACCCATGTTGGAGAGACCGCATTACAGATAAGTATTACATTCTTTCTGTTTTATGTCCGATAAATGTATCAAATGTTTAGGACCTTTCAACAAAACAGTAGGTCATGCCTTTTATAGCTGTTTTTTTGTGCTGTTCCTGCCGCTTTGTGCCATAAAGGATAATTTGTGCATTACCATAAGTAAAGGATTTGAAGTCACATGAGCACCACTGAGTTTGAGACTTAAAAATGCAGCAAACAGATCACTTGCTCTTTGCTTTCGAGAAAGCTGTTAAATTTAAATTAAGTTGCTCAGCCCATTCAAGCAAGGGAGAAAATTGGCTTAAGGATGGCTTTGCTCAGTCTTTTTCGCTTTTTGAGAAAAAACGTACTGCTTTGTATTCAAAACCTACTTTTGAGCTATACTGTTCTATAAAAGTGCATGGACAGAAGCTTGGGATTGCAGTTCAGCATTTTCTTGACTTCTGTGGATTATATATGAAGCATCTGGCAACCCTTTCTGCTCATAAACACAGTACATTTCATTGCAAAGGGCCCTTAAGATTGCATTATAGATGTTATGTAGAGTGTTAACCGTGGTCATTATCGAGTAGATTAACTGCCCAATGCATGTTCAAAACTGTCCATGGGAGCACTATGGTAGACTGTTGCAATTATTTGCTGATACCTATAACTTGTCCCATTTCTTTTTTTTTCACGCCAGTCGTCCTTATATGCAAAGCAAAAACAAGATAAACAATACTGCGTGTGAATATGTAGATACTATGCCTATTATTATTTCACCCCCAGGAAAATTCATGCCTTCGTTAACTGTAATGGAAGAGAGTTAAATGGGCAACAAAAGTTGCACATCGCTCATGATCTCTTTTTGGACTATGTCAAAATACTGTATGCAACTCTCTCCCCTCCCGATAAGAAAGATTCTTTAATTAGCATGTCTGCCGACCTGATCATATTACTTACGGCACTAATCTGTTTGGCAAAACATACTGGGAACGACCAATGTTGTCTTATTGTTTGGAAATTTGTCAGTTGAGTCAATCCTTCTTCACGCAATTTAGCATATGATTGTGACAACATTAATGACGCTGTAATACTATCCATGCCTGCTTATATTGAATGAATATGATGAAAGTGAGACGATACTAGTATTTTACTGAAAATACCATTTGTAATACTGTAAAAATAAATGTATTATAATATTCTGCACGAGTCTGTTGCATTTTGTTGATCTGCCCCTTTGTTTGCAGTAGTGGCCTATTAAATACAAGAAACACAGGTGTTATAGCATTCTTTGCATAAAGATGCGTTATTTGTATTTTGATTCTCCTGACTAAACAATTTGATGCCCCTGCAACATATACTTAATTTTCATTCTTTTCCCTCTTTTTAGGGTCAAACTTGCGCTACCTCATGTGTCTCGCTTGTGAGACTCTGTTATGTACAGTAAACGGCATGGAGCCCACCTTTCGCACACCATTTGTTAGCTTGCATGACTGACACTCTTTTTTACAACCTCGTAATTGGTCACTTCAGGCCTGGCATCATTTCCATTCCTCTCTGTGGCACATGGGACCAAGCACTGATTGATTCAACTTAATCAGTGCCTGTCTGCTGCTCTCGACATGATTGAAGTACTATTTTGTTCTTTTTAACTTCTAGTGCCCTGCAAAAAGAAGAATGTGATGGGCAAAATTGTGCCCAGCAGGACAAACAAAATTGCAAAGTTTTATTATCTGATAGAGACTTCTAGCTGCAGATTCCTTCCCTTAGAATTCCCTGGTGTCAGCTTCGAATCCGGAATTGTTCTGCTGAGCAGTACCCTGTGTGCGCCCTCATGTGGCGTCGTTCGGATCCACGTGCATCGTCCGGCTCTGCATGGCGTCGTCAGCGTCATTGGAGCCGTCTGTGACATCACAGTCTTCCATATAAGCACCACCCCGGTTAAGTGCAGATCCGGAAAGAGCTACCCTTTTTTCTTCAACGATTGTCCACGTTTTTCGCTTGATTGTTTGAATATGTCTTCCAGAAAGACAGGATTCAAGCCGTGTGGTGCATGTCATCGCACCATCTCTGTTACGGATCCACACAGTGTGTGTCTTTGGTGTCTTGAAAAGGACCACGATTCGACATCGTGTTCCGACTTTCGGGCCATGGCTCCGAAGGCCTTGAGGGAGAGATCCCTCAAACTTCTGTCGGCCCGAAAGCCGTCTTCGGTCGGCGCGACTCCGGGGAGGTCACGTCCTGCAGTAAGAGTAGGTTGTGGCACCGCTCCCGAAGCCCCAAGTCCCCTTCCTCGCATTCGAGGTCATCCGACAATTCAGGTAAGAGGCACAAGAAGACATCCTTGCGGACTTCGACTTTCCCACACCCGTCGGCCGATGAGGCGTGTCGAGTTTTATGAGGCTATGCGCCTTGTTTTTGAGAGGGCTGCACCCTCGGGTGGGTCTTCGGGCCCTGGGGTGGAGGGGGGTGTTCAGCCGCGGCCCCACCGGATTCGACGACGGCAGCTTCGTCCTCGGCACCGTTGGGGACCCTAGGATCGGATAGCAGATCCGGACTGGCGCCGGTCTCTCACAGTCAACCTCCTCCGGCGCCGGATCAGATGTCGACACTTCCTCCACCACAGGCGCACACTGGTGGTAGCCCCATCCTCATCCTGGATGATCTGGAGCCGTAACGATGTCGTACAACGCCGATTCCGACGGTGCCAATTAGGCCCAGATTATTGCCTGAGCCTTATTGTGAACAGCCAGGCACAGGAGAGGAGTGGGAGGGGTCTGAGGACCCTTTAGAGTGTGAATTGGAGCAAGAGCAGGACTGGTATGAGGATCTAGGGGAAATCCAGTGGACTGGACACTTCTCCAGATACTGGCCTGCTTTCTTCTCCCGACGTGGCTACGGTGGAGGAGGCTTCTTATGCTATGGTGGTGCTTAGGGCAGCTGAGGTCTTGGACCTAGACTTGCCCACGGTGCCAGTCAGGACGAATCTCCAGACAGAGGTGCTTCAACCGGGGGTGACTACATCAGAGCCGATGTTGCCCTTCAATGAGGCCCTAACGGACGTCCTGCTGGGAACATGGTCCAAACCCAGCACAGGGGCTCCTGTGACTAGGACAGTCGGCCTCCGCCATAGACCTCCTCCAAATGACCCTAGCTTCCTTACCCAACACCCCACCCCGGAGAGCTTGATGGTCCAAGCTTTCACTTCCCGTTGTGCCTTCCTTTCCGCCCCTCCGGATGGGGAATCCAAGAGGCTCGACCAACTTGGAAAGAAGTTGTTTTCTTCCTCCAGCCTGGCATTGAGGTCAGTAAACACCTCTTGCCTATTGGGCCGTTTTTCCCATAATATATAGGATACAGTGGCACAGGTGCTGCCCTAGGTCCCGGAGGGCATATGTGACACTCTCACCCAGGCTGTCAAGGATGGGAGGGATGCAGCCAAGTTTACAGTCAGGTGTGGATTGGACACAACCGACTCACTGGGTAGAGCAGTTGCTTCGACAGTTGCCCTACGTCGCCATGTCTGACTTCGTTCTACTGGCTTTTCAGGGGCTGTCTAGTCAAGTTTGATGGACATGCCCTTTGGCTCTCACCTTTTTGGTTAGAAGGCAGACTCCGCGATTGAGAGGTTCAAGGATTCTCGAGCTACGGTCAGATCCTTGTTCGTCTCAGCGCCAGCTTGACAGCATTCTGTCTTCTGTCCCTTTCGAGGCCACACCAGCCACAACTTAGCCACCGTCCTCTAGCTTCACAGCATCCCGGGAGATGACGTGGTCATGGTACCGTCAGACCCAGAGGGTCTGGCCGAGGTCGGCCACCACACAGCCCCCTCCACAACGCCCAAGCCCTCCTAGTGTGGTTCTGCAAGGCCATGTCCGTCCAGTTGGAGGGAGGATTCAATTTCATCTCCCTCACTGGCATTCATCACAATGGACAAATGGGTCTTGTGGATCATACGGAAGTGCTATTCCCTTTTCTTCCAGTCTTTCCCTCCAATAAAAGAACGGCTGATGGAGAACCATTAGTTTTTGCTCCGCAAGGAAGTTATGGCTCTCTTGGCCAAGAGAGCTATAGAAAGGGTCCCTATGTCAGAAGTAGGCAGTGGTTGTTATTCCCGCTACTTTATATTTGCCAAAAAGAACAAGGGCCTTCGTCCTAGCCTGGATTTAAGGGACGTCAATCTCTTCCTCAAAAAGGAGAAATTCAAGATGCTCACTCTTGCTCAGGTCCTGTCTGCCCTAGATCAAGGAGACTGGATGGTAGCGTTGGACTTGCAGGATGTGTATTTTCACATCCCCATCCTGCCCGCCCACAGTCGTTACTTGCGGTTCAAGGTAGGCCACGAGCACTTCAGTTTACCCTGCTCCCCTTTGGCCTCACCAGTGCCCTTAGGTGTTCACCAAAGTGATGGCGGTGGTGGCAGCTCATCTGCGCAGGTTAGGGATTTCAGGCTTCCCCTACCTAAACGATTGGCTGTTGAAGGCTCTGACGCCCCAGGCTCTCGTCACCCATCTCCAGACGACGGCGAACCTTCTGCATTCACTGGGGTTCACTATAAATGTGCTGAAGTCACACCTGACTTCATTTCAGAAGCTCACTTTCATCGAAGCGGTTCGGGACACAGTGCAGTATCGTGCCTATCCTCCCGAGAAACAAGTCCAGGATATTCAGGTTATGATACCGATGTTTTGGCCTCTATCCTCTATCCTGTATTTCGGTGAGACAGACTCTGAGGCTGTTGGGATTCATGGCTTCCTGCATCCTATTGGTCAAGCATTCCAGATGGCAAATGAGGGTTCTGCAGTGGGACCTGAAGTTTCAATGGGCATAGCATCAGGGAAATCTTACTGATGTAATTCAGATCTCGGAGGGAACTGCAAAGGATCTGCATTGGTGGTTAGTGAACTGCGATTGGGTCAAAGGCAGACTCCTCTCCCATCCCCAACCAGATCTCACAGTAGTGACGGATGGATGCATCACTTCTGGAATGGGGCAGCCATCTGGGAGAGGTGGCGATCAGGGGTCGCTGGTCTCCGGCGGAATCCGGGCTCCATATCAACTTGTTGGAATTGCAGGCGATCCGACTAGCATTAAAAGCATTTCTTCCTGTTGTGAAAGGGAAGGTAGTGCAGGTGTTCATGGACAACACTACAGCGATGTGGTACTGCAACAAGCAGGGCGGTGTGGGGTCATGGACCCTTTGTCAAGAGGCTCTGCGTCTCTGGACATAACTGGAACAGCAGGGCATAACCCTGGTGGTTCAACACCCGGCAGGTTCTCTGAATGCCAGGGCAGACTAACTCAGCTGGCAATGCTTAGCAGGTCACGAGGGGTATCTCCATCCAGAGGTGGCGCAAGGACTCTTTCAGCAGTGGGGAGAGCCTTGGTGTAGGAAGTTGGCTCTGTATGTGCTATTTCAAAGTAAGGAATAGCATGCACAGAGTCCAAGGGTTCCCCTTAGAGGTAAAATAGTGGTAAAAATAGATAATACTAATGCTCTATTTTGTGGTAGTGTGGTCGAGCAGTAGGCTTATCCAAGGAGTAGTGTTAAGCATTTGTTGTACATACACATAGACAATAAATGAGGTACACACACTCAGAGACAAATCCAGCCAATAGGTTTTTATATAGAAAAATATATTTTCTTAGTTTATTTTAAGAACCACAGGTTCAAATTCTACATGTAATATCTCATTCGAAAGGTATTGCAGGTAAGTACTTTAGGAACTTCAAATCATCAAAATTGCATGTATACTTTTCAAGTTATTCACAAATAGCTGTTTTAAAAGTGGACACTTAGTGCAATTTTCACAGTTCCTAGGGGAGGTAAGTATTTGTTAGTTTTACCAGGTAAGTAAGGCACTTACAGGGCTTAGTTCTTGGTCCAAGGTAGCCCACCGTTGGGGGTTCAGAGCAACCCCAAAGTCACCACACCAGCAGCTCAGGGCCGGTCAGGTGCAGAGTTCAAAGTGGTGCCCAAAACACATAGGCTAGAATGGAGAGAAGGGGGTGCCCCGGTTCCGGTCTGCTTGCAGGTGAGTACCCGCGTCTTCGGAGGGCAGACCAGGGGGGTTTTGTAGGGCACCGGGGGGGACACAAGTCCACACAGAAATTTCACCCTCAGCAGCGCGGGGGCGGCCGGGTGCAGTGTAGAAACAAGCGTCGGGTTTGTAATGGAAGTCAATGGGAGATCTAGGGATCTCTTCAGCGCTGCAGGCAGGCAAGGGGGGGGTTCCTCGGGGAAACCTCCACTTGGGCAAGGGAGAGGGACTCCTGGGGGTCACTCCTCCAGTGAAAGTCCGGTCCTTCAGGTCCTGGGGGCTGCGGGTGCAGGGTCTCTCCCAGGTGTCGGGACTTTGGTTTCAAAGAGTCGCGGTCAGGGGAAGCCTCGGGATTCCCTCTGCAGGCGGCGCTGTGGGGGCTCAGGGGGGACAGGTTTTTGTACTCACAGTCTTAGAGTAGTCCTGGGGTCCCTCCTGAGGTGTTGGATCGCCACCAACCGAGTCGGGGTCGCCGGGTGCAGTGTTGCAAGTCTCACGCCTTTTGCGGGGAGCTTGCAGGGTTCTTTAAAGCTGCTGGAAACAAAGTTGCAGCTTTTCTTTGGAGCAGGTCCGCTGTCCTCGGGAGTTTCTTGTCTTTTCGAAGCAGGGGCAGTCCTCAGAGGATGTCGAGGTCGCTGGTCCCTTTGGAAGGCGTCGCTGGAGCAGGATCTTTGGAAGGCAGGAGACAGGCCGGTGAGTTTCTGGAGCCAAGGCAGTTGTCGTCTTCTGGTCTTCCTCTGCAGGGGTTTTTCAGCTAGGCAGTCCTTCTTCTTGTAGTTGCAGGAATCTAATTTTCTAGGGTTCAGGGTAGCCCTTAAATACTAAATTTAAGGGCGTGTTTAGGTCTGGGGGGTTAGTAGCCAATGGCTACTAGCCCTGAGGGTGGGTACACCCTCTTTGTGCCTCCTCCCAAGGGGAGGGGGTCACAATCCTAACCCTATTGGGGGAATCCTCCATCTGCAAGATGGAGGATTTCTAAAAGTTAGAGTCACTTCAGCTCAGGACACCTTAGGGGCTGTCCTGACTGGCCAGTGACTCCTCCTTGTTGCTTTCTTTGTTCCCTCCAGCCTTGCCGCCAAAAGTGGGGGCCGTGGCCGGAGGGGGCGGGCAACTCCACTAAGCTGGAGTGCCCTGCTGGGCTGTGACAAAGGGGTGAGCCTTTGAGGCTCACCGCCAGGTGTTACAGCTCCTGCCTGGGGGAGGTGTTAGCATCTCCACCCAGTGCAGGCTTTGTTACTGGCCTCAGAGTGACAAAGGCACTCTCCCCATGGGGCCAGCAACATGTCTCTAGTGTGGCAGGCTGCTGGAACCAGTCAGCCTACACAGATAGTTGGTTAAGTTTCAGGGGGCACCTCTAAGGTGCCCTCTGTGGTGTATTTTACAATAAAATGTACACTGGCATCAGTGTGCATTTATTGTGCTGAGAAGTTTGATACCAAACTTCCCAGTTTTCAGTGTAGCCATTATGGTGCTGTGGAGTTCGTGTTTGACAGACTCCCAGACCATATACTCTTATGGCTACCCTGCACTTACAATGTCTAAGGTTTTGTTTAGACACTGTAGGGGTACCATGCTCATGCACTGGTACCCTCACCTATGGTATAGTGCACCCTGCCTTAGGGCTGTAAGGCCTGCTAGAGGGGTGTCTTACCTATACTGCATAGGCAGTGAGAGGCTGGCATGGCACCCTGAGGGGAGTGCCATGTCGACTTACTCATTTTGTTCTCACTAGCACACACAGGCTTGTAAGCCGTGTGTCTGTGCTGAGTGAGGGGTCTCTAGGGTGGCATAAGACATGCTGCAGCCCTTAGAGACCTTTCTTGGCATCAGGGCCCTTGGTACTAGAAGTACCAGTTACAAGGGACTTATCTGAATGCCAGGGTGTGCCAATTGTGGATACAATGGTACATTTTAGGTGAAGGAACACTGGTGCTGGGGCCTGGTTAGCAGGGTCCCAGCACACTTCTCAGTCAAGTCAGCATCAGTATCAGGCAAAAAGTGGGGGGTAACTGCAACAGGGAGCCATTTCTTTACACAAGCCCCCCCCAGCCCACAGGCCAGGAGACTCAGCCAACGCTGGAAGAGTCTTCCTAGTCTGTCAGGCGAGGAAGAGTAGAGGAAATGGCTGGTTTGTTGCAGGGCCTACTCTGCCTTACATCCTCCTGTTCAGGTCATTCCCTCTGGGGAACTGACCCACTTCCACAGTGATAGGACCTAGTCTGAACTGCCTCTTGTCTGTGCTTTTTATGTCTTTACCCATTCTCTCTATTTTGAGGTCAGAGGTATCCACCTCTGCTAATCTTATTTTAGCCAGGGTCACCCCTAGCTTACCCAAAGAGGTTACCCAGAGCTGGAGTACCCCCACCATGACCAACAGGGTCAGGGGGCCTAACTTGTTATTTGGCATGGGGTCAGACCACCATGCCAAGGATAGTGCAGCCATAAAGGCTAACACCCAGCAGAGGCCACTGACAGCTGTCAGTGCCCAGAACCACACCTTTAGCTCTTCACCTACAAGGGAAGGGGCTAAGTTACAGGCTTCTTTGGGTTCAGGGTGCCTGTCTGCTGTATTAGAGTGGGGGGTTACCACATCTTGTAGTAAACACCCTTCTTCCACTCTTTCTTCTGTTAGCTGAGGAGCCACCCACTCAGGCTTAACAGTTGCCTGACTAGCCAGGACTTCTTGTGGGTCAGGTTGGACTTTATCAGAGCCATTTTTGGAGTTCTCCCCTACTGGAGCAGAATCTCCTTGGCTTGCTGGAACCTTGGCTAAAGGTTGTCCACCTTTCCTACTCTGTTTCCTTTTCTTTTTCTTCTGGGGCCTACTTGCATTTACTGCAGAGGCAGGCACTCCAGAATCCTTGGGAGAGGACTGGCCCTGGACCAGTTCTTCTCTTAGGCTCTGACTAACCTCTGGGTAGTCATTTCCAAGGAGACAATCAAGGGGGAGGTCTGTACTGACTACCACCCTTCTCCAGCTAAAAGTTCCACCCACTTCTATGGGCACAAGAGCCACAGGCCTATTAGTGACCCTGTCTGGGCTAACTCTTACTCTGGCCATCTCACCTGGGATGTACTGGTTTGAGAGTACCAGCCTGTCATGCACAATAGTGTGACTGGCACAAGTGTCTCTCAGGGCAGTGGTTGGGATTCCATTCACCAGTAGGTGGTGGAAGTGTCTACTTCCCTCTGGAATCTCCAACTCACCTGTTGGGCCCTGTTTCCAGTTGAAGGCTATGAAGACCTCCTCATCTGAGGAGTCATCTCCCATGGCTACACTGGTTACCCCTGGATTTTTGTTCTGGGGTTTGTTTTTGGGACAAGAAGTGTCCTTGGTGTGGTGCCCAGACTGTTTACAGTTGTGGCACCATGCCTTAGTGGCATCCCAGTTCTTACCCTGGTACCCACCTTTGTTTTGGGTTGTGTCTTGGGGCCCACCCACCTGTTCTGGTTTTTGGGGGCCTACAGAGGACTCTTTTTCTTTGTTTCTAGGGTCACCCACTTTCTCCTGGGGAGTTTTTGTAACCCCTTTCTTTTGGTCACCCCCAGTGGAAGTTTTGGTTACCCTAGTCTTGACCCAGTGGTCTGCCTTCTTTCCCAATTCTTGGGGAGAAATTGGACCTAGATCTACCAGATACTGATGCAACTTTTCATTGAAGCAGTTACTTAAAATGTGCTCTTTCATAAACAAATTATAAAGCCCAACATAGTCACACACTTCATTTCCAGTTAACCAACCATCTAGTGTTTTTACTGAGTAGTCTACAAAATCAACCCAGGTCTGGCTCGAGGATTTTTGAGCCCCCCTGAATCTAATTCTATACTCCTCAGTGGAGAATCCAAAGCCCTCAATCAGGGTACCCTTCATGAGGTCATAAGATTCTGCATCTTTTCCAGAGAGTGTGAGGAGTCTATCCCTACACTTTCCAGTGAACATTTCCCAAAGGAGAGCACCCCAGTGAGATCTGTTTACTTTTCTGGTTACACAAGCCCTCTCAAAAGCTGTGAACCATTTGGTGATGTCATCACCATCTTCATATTTTGTTACAATCCCTTTGGGGATTTTTAGGATGTCAGGAGAATCTCTGACCCTATTTAAGTTGCTGCCACCATCGATGGGACCTAGGCCCATCTCTTTTCTTTCCCTTTCTATGGCTAGGAGCTGCTTTTCCAAAGCCAATCTTTTGACCATCCTGGCTAACAGGGGGTCATCTTCACTGGAGTTATCCTCAGTGATTTCAGAGGTGTTGGTCTCTCCTGTGAGGGAACCAGCATCTCTGACTATTATTTTTGGAGTCAGGGTTTGAGGGACCCTGTTCTCCCTAGATAGGACTGGTAGGGGGGAATTTTCCTCCTGGTCACTATCCTCTTCCTCTGAGTTGCCACCCTCAGAGGGGTTGGCCTTTTCAAACTCTGCCAAAAGCTCCTGGAGCTGTATTTTGGTAGGTTTGGGGCCCATTGTTATTTTCTTTATTTTACAGAGTGACCTTAGCTCCCTCATCTTAAGATGGAGGTAAGGTGTGGTGTCGAGTTCCACCACAGTCACATCTGTGCTAGACATTTTGCTTCTAAAAGTTGGAATACTTTTTAAGAATCTACAACTGGTTCTAGAATCTAATTCAAACTTTTACAAACTTTTAAACTCTAAAAGAAATGCTAAACAGGATCTAACACAAGGCCCTAGCAGGTCTTTTAAGAATTTAGAAAACTTTTCAAATTGCAAAAATCAATTTCTAATGACAATTTTGGAATTTGTCGTGTGATCAGGTATTGGCTGAGTAGTCCAGCAAATGCAAAGTCTTGTACCCCACCGCTGATCCACCAATGTAGGAAGTTGGCTCTGTATGTGCTATTTCAAAGTAAGGAATAGCATGCACAGAGTCCAAGGGTTCCCCTTAGAGGTAAAATAGTGGTAAAAATAGATAATACTAATGCTCTATTTTGTGGTAGTGTGGTCGAGCAGTAGGCTTATCCAAGGAGTAGTGTTAAGCATTTGTTGTACATACACATAGACAATAAATGAGGTACACACACTCAGAGACAAATCCAGCCAATAGGTTTTTATATAGAAAAATATCTTTTCTTAGTTTATTTTAAGAACCACAGGTTCAAATTCTACATGTAATATCTCATTCGAAAGGTATTGCAGGTAAGTACTTTAGGAACTTCAAATCATCAAAATTGCATGTATACTTTTCAAGTTATTCACAAATAGCTGTTTTAAAAGTGGACACTTAGTGCAATTTTCACAGTTCCTAGGGGAGGTAAGTATTTGTTAGTTTTACCAGGTAAGTAAGGCACTTACAGGGCTTAGTTCTTGGTCCAAGGTAGCCCACCGTTGGGGGTTCAGAGCAACCCCAAAGTCACCACACCAGCAGCTCAGGGCCGGTCAGGTGCAGAGTTCAAAGTGGTGCCCAAAACACATAGGCTAGAATGGAGAGAAGGGGGTGCCCCGGTTCCGGTCTGCTTGCAGGTGAGTACCCGCGTCTTCGGAGGGCAGACCAGGGGGGTTTTGTAGGGCACCGGGGGGGACACAAGTCCACACAGAAATTTCACCCTCAGCAGCGCGGGGGCGGCCGGGTGCAGTGTAGAAACAAGCGTCGGGTTTGTAATGGAAGTCAATGGGAGATCTAGGGATCTCTTCAGCGCTGCAGGCAGGCAAGGGGGGGGTTCCTCGGGGAAACCTCCACTTGGGCAAGGGAGAGGGACTCCTGGGGGTCACTCCTCCAGTGAAAGTCCGGTCCTTCAGGTCCTGGGGGCTGCGGGTGCAGGGTCTCTCCCAGGTGTCGGGACTTTGGTTTCAAAGAGTCGCGGTCAGGGGAAGCCTCGGGATTCCCTCTGCAGGCGGCGCTGTGGGGGCTCAGGGGGGACAGGTTTTTGTACTCACAGTCTTAGAGTAGTCCTGGGGTCCCTCCTGAGGTGTTGGATCGCCACCAACCGAGTCGGGGTCGCCGGGTGCAGTGTTGCAAGTCTCACGCCTTTTGCGGGGAGCTTGCAGGGTTCTTTAAAGCTGCTGGAAACAAAGTTGCAGCTTTTCTTTGGAGCAGGTCCGCTGTCCTCGGGAGTTTCTTGTCTTTTCGAAGCAGGGGCAGTCCTCAGAGGATGTCGAGGTCGCTGGTCCCTTTGGAAGGCGTCGCTGGAGCAGGATCTTTGGAAGGCAGGAGACAGGCCGGTGAGTTTCTGGAGCCAAGGCAGTTGTCGTCTTCTGGTCTTCCTCTGCAGGGGTTTTTCAGCTAGGCAGTCCTTCTTCTTGTAGTTGCAGGAATCTAATTTTCTAGGGTTCAGGGTAGCCCTTAAATACTAAATTTAAGGGCGTGTTTAGGTCTGGGGGGTTAGTAGCCAATGGCTACTAGCCCTGAGGGTGGGTACACCCTCTTTGTGCCTCCTCCCAAGGGGAGGGGGTCACAATCCTAACCCTATTGGGGGAATCCTCCATCTGCAAGATGGAGGATTTCTAAAAGTTAGAGTCACTTCAGCTCAGGACACCTTAGGGGCTGTCCTGACTGGCCAGTGACTCCTCCTTGTTGCTTTCTTTGTTCCCTCCAGCCTTGCCGCCAAAAGTGGGGGCCGTGGCCGGAGGGGGCGGGCAACTCCACTAAGCTGGAGTGCCCTGCTGGGCTGTGACAAAGGGGTGAGCCTTTGAGGCTCACCGCCAGGTGTTACAGCTCCTGCCTGGGGGAGGTGTTAGCATCTCCACCCAGTGCAGGCTTTGTTACTGGCCTCAGAGTGACAAAGGCACTCTCCCCATGGGGCCAGCAACATGTCTCTAGTGTGGCAGGCTGCTGGAACCAGTCAGCCTACACAGATAGTTGGTTAAGTTTCAGGGGGCACCTCTAAGGTGCCCTCTGTGGTGTATTTTACAATAAAATGTACACTGGCATCAGTGTGCATTTATTGTGCTGAGAAGTTTGATACCAAACTTCCCAGTTTTCAGTGTAGCCATTATGGTGCTGTGGAGTTCGTGTTTGACAGACTCCCAGACCATATACTCTTATGGCTACCCTGCACTTACAATGTCTAAGGTTTTGTTTAGACACTGTAGGGGTACCATGCTCATGCACTGGTACCCTCACCTATGGTATAGTGCACCCTGCCTTAGGGCTGTAAGGCCTGCTAGAGGGGTGTCTTACCTATACTGCATAGGCAGTGAGAGGCTGGCATGGCACCCTGAGGGGAGTGCCATGTCGACTTACTCATTTTGTTCTCACTAGCACACACAGGCTTGTAAGCCGTGTGTCTGTGCTGAGTGAGGGGTCTCTAGGGTGGCATAAGACATGCTGCAGCCCTTAGAGACCTTTCTTGGCATCAGGGCCCTTGGTACTAGAAGTACCAGTTACAAGGGACTTATCTGAATGCCAGGGTGTGCCAATTGTGGATACAATGGTACATTTTAGGTGAAGGAACACTGGTGCTGGGGCCTGGTTAGCAGGGTCCCAGCACACTTCTCAGTCAAGTCAGCATCAGTATCAGGCAAAAAGTGGGGGGTAACTGCAACAGGGAGCCATTTCTTTACACTTGGTTAGATCTGTTTCCCTCTGCAGAGAATGCGCAATGTCAGCAATTTTGCGCATTGGGGTTTCCAAGGGGGCTATCGCTAGGCGGCACCTTTCACTGCAAGTGGAGTTCAGGCCTCCTGTACGCCTTTCCACCCATACCACTTCTGCCCAGAGTTCTCAAGAACGACCGGGCCCAAGTACTTCAAGTGGCTCCGGATTGGGCATGAAGAGTCTGGTATCCAGAGCTCCTCAAAATGAGCATCAGTCCTCCAATCAGTTTGCCTCTTCGGGAGGATCTTCTGTCACAGCAACAGGGGAAGGTTCTCCACCGGAACCTTCAACTCTGCGGCTTCATGTATGGAGATTGAGCGGCGACAGCTGATGGTTTATGACCTCCCTCCCGAGCTCTGTGATGTCATTCTGGTAGCCAGGCGTCCCTCTACTAAGTCTATTTACGCCTGCCGGTGGAAACATTTTGTTTCATATTATGCAGTGAGTTCTCTTTATCCTCTTTCTTCTCTTTCTAATATCCTTCTGTTCATTCTATCACTCGCCCAACAGGGTTCCTCCTTGGGGACTCTTAAGGACTATCTTTTTGCCTTATTGGCTTTTCTTCGCTTGCCCGATCAGCCATCTTTAAGTCTCCCATTGTACAGAGATTCTTAAAAGGGTTTGTGCATGTGTTTCCACCTATGCCTTTTGTGATGCCCCAGTGGGACCTTAATGTAGTACTCTTATCTAATGTGTGCTCCTTTTGAGCCTCTGCATAACTGTCCTCTCCGGCTGCTCACTATTAAAACAGCCTTCTTAGTGGTGATCACATCTGCCAGGAGAGTGAGTGAGATGCAGGCTTTATCAACGAAACCGCTGTATCTCATGATATATCCTGATAAAGTAGTCCTCAGAACTCGTGCCTCTTTCCTCCCCAAGGTGGTGACCCCTTTCCATCTGGGTCAAAATATCACCCTGCCCACCTTCTTTGCTCCACCGCATCCCTCTAAGGAAGAGGACCGTCTCCATTGGCTGGACCCTAAAAGAGCGTTATCGTTCTACCTTGACCGCACAAAAGAGTTCCGGATGGACGACCAACTCTTTGTGGGGTACGTTGGAGCAAAGAACGGTCGGGCAGTCCAGAAACAAACCATTTCGCACTGGGTCGTTCTCTGCATAAAAATTTGCTTCGCTTTGGCCAAGAAGCACCCTCCTGAGAGCTTGAGAGCTCATTCTACAAGGGGGAAGGCTGCTAACACTGCGTTAGCTCAAGGCGTGCCAGTACTGGATATCTGCCAAGTACAGAGCAACATGGGCTTCCTTGCACATGTTTGCAAGACACTACTGCCTGGATAGCCATGTGAGGAGAGAAGGGCATTTTGCCCGCTTGGTCCTGCAGGACTTCCTGGTATGAAGTATATTCTCGCAGCCCACCACCAGGAGTCATAACTTGGGAATCTATTCTAAGGTAAGGAATCTGCAGCTAGAAGTCTCTATCAGATGAACAAGTTACTTACCTTCGGTAACAAATTATCTGGTAGAGACTATCTAGCTGGAGGTTCCTTACACCCACCCAGGCCTCCCTGCTCTGCGGATATATACATCATATTCATATTTTTCCCTTTCTCAAGGGCATGTCTTTTTCCTCAAACAATCAAGTGTAAAACGAAATACTTGGTTCTACCATGACTCTGCGCTTCTGGTGTGGGAAGTTGTGGAAAAGAACTGACTTAGGGGTGGTCCTTATATGGAAGACCGTGACGTCACAGATGGCTCCAATGACGCTGACGACACCACGTGGAGCCGGATGACGCCACCTGACGGCACACGCAGGGTAGGGCTCAGCAGAAAAATTCCAGATTCGAAGCTAAGGCCAGGGAATTCTAAGGTAAGGAATCTGCAGCTAGATAGTCTCTGCCAGATAATTTGTTACCGAAGGTAAGTAACTTGTTCTTCTATAGCTTACTTTCTTTTAGTTTGCCAAGTCTTCTTTTCTCACTTTCCACTTATGTTTTCTTTTGTTTTTCTCATGGGTGCTCTTCATCAAAAGATGATTATCTTTTTCAAAATATTGCAATGCAACATTGTTTCTTTGTTGCGTGTTATTTATGAAATTATGCCTTCACACATAATCATGCAGTACACCCCAATCCATCCCACACCAATCCGCCCCTCTACAATCCATCCTAGTCCACCCCACCTTACCCCACACAAATCCATCCCACCCCCATGCTACTCCAATCCACTCACTGCAATCTAGTCCAGCCCACCTCACTTTAATCCTCCCAACCCACTCCAATCTAATCTGCCCCCCTTCAGTTCACCCCACTCTAATCACAATCTGCACCACTCCAAAACAATCTGCCCCTCTCCAGTTCAAGAGTCTGCCCCACTCCAATTCAATTTGCCCCACATCTATCTACCCCACTCCAGTCTGCCTCACTCCAATCCAAAACAATTTGCCCCAGTCCAAAACAATTTGCCCCAGTCCAAAACAATTTGCCCCACTGCAATCTGCTTCACTCCAGTCCAAAACAATCTACCGCACCCCAATCTGCCCCGGTCCAATACAATTTGCCCCACTACAATCTGCTGCAATCCAAAACAATGCACCCCAATCCAAAACAGTACACCCCAATCTAATCCACTTCATAACAATCCAGTATACCCCATTACTATCCAATCCACCCCACTGTATCCCAATTCACCCCGCTCTAACCCAATTCACTCCACTCCAGTCCACCCCACTCCAGTCCACCCTACTATAATCTGCTCCACTCCAAAGCCTCCTGTCCCACTCTAATCCAAAGAAATCTGTCCCACTCTAATCCAAAGCAATCTGTCCCACTCCAATCTAAAACAATCTGCCCGACTCCAATCCTCCCCACTCCAATCCAAAACAATATGCCTGACTCAAATCTTGCCCCACTTCAATCCAACAAATCCATTTCAGTCTGCCCCACTCCAATCCAAAACAATTTGCTCCAATCCACATCACCACACCCTACTCATTCCCAATTCACCCCACTCCAATCCACCCCTTGACAATCCAGTCCACCCCACCCCACACTAATCTTGTCCACCCCAATCCAGCCCTGTCCATTCTACCCCACTCCAATCCAGTACACCTCACCTCTCCCCAAACCAATCCACCCCACTCCAGTTCACTCAGTGCAAACACCCCAGTCCAATCCAACCTACTCCATACCATCTCACCTCACTCAAACCCACCTGTCTCCAATACAACAAACACCAATCCAATCCACCCCACTCCAACCAAGTCCATTGCTACCCAATCCACCGCACTCCAATCCAGTCCACCCACACACCCCAGTCCATCTCACTCCAATACAATCCACTTTAGTCCACCCGACTCAGTCAATCCAGTCCACTTTAATCCACATTAATCTAGTACAGTCCATCCCACTCAAAACCACCTTAATATACGCCACTTCAATCCAGTGCTCCCCTCTCCAATCCAGTCCACCCCTCTCCAATCCAGTGCTCCCCTATCCAATCCAGTGCTCCCCTCTCCAATCAGTCTGCCCCACACCAGTCCAATCCACCCCACTCCAATTCAGTCCACCCCACCCAAATCCAATCCAATCTGCTCGTCTTGTCTACTCCAGTCCGCCCCACTCCAATCCAGTCCAATTGCACCCCTTTCCAATCCACCCTACCCTTATCCAGTCCACCACACCCCTATCCAAGCCACCCCAATCCATCATACTCAGTCCACCCCACCCTAATCCAATCCACCCCACTTCATGCCATCCAATCCATCTCACTCCAGGCCACTACACCCCACCCGGATACACCCCTATCAGATCCACCTCACCTCAATGCAACCCACCCCAGTCCACCCCACTCCATTTCCTCCAGTCCACCCCACCCCCCTCCCCTCCAATTCACTCCAGTCCACCCATTCCTCTGCAGTCCACCTCCCTCTACCCTAATCCACCCCACCCCAGTTCAGTCCACTGAACTCCAATCTATCTAGCCTACCCCACTCAAATCCTACCCCACTCCAATCCACTCAGCTACAATCCACCTCACCACAATTCCAATCCACCCCAAACCATTCCAATCCACTCCACCCCCTCCAGTCTACCCAACCCTGTTTTAATCCAGTCCACCCCACTCCACCCTTCTACAGTCCACTCCATTCCACCCCTTCTACTCCGTTCCACCCCACTCTACCCTAATCCACCCCACCCCATTTCAGTTCATCACACTCCAATCCACCAGCCTTCCCCAGTCCAATCCTACCCCAATCCACTTCACTCCACCTCACCTCAGTTCAATCCATCCTAGTTCAGTCCACCCAACTCCAATCCATTCACCCCACCATATTCCAATCCACCCACCTCGGTGCAATTCACATCACTCCAATCCACCCCAACAAGCCTCACCCCAATCCAGTCTACCTTACTCACTCCAATCCATCCCACTGCAGCCCACCACACCCCAATCCACCCCACCCCATTACAGTCCACAACGCTCCACTCCAATCCATCCCACTCAGGCCACCCCACTCCATTCCAATCCACCTCACTCACTCCAATCCACCACACTCTACTCCAGTCTACCTACTCTATCCAAATCCAGTCCTGCTCGCCCCACTTGTAGGAAGGTAGCCTCTTTCTAGCCTTGTTACCCCCACTTTTGGCCTGTTTGTAAGTAAATGTCAGGGTGTTTTTACTGTCTCACTGGGATCCTGCTAGCCAGGGCCTAGTGCTCATAGTGAAAACCCTATGTTGTCTGTGTGTTTGATATGTGTCACTGGGATCCTGCTAGCCAGGACCCCAGTGCTCATAAGTTTGTGGCCTATATGTGTTCCCTGTGTGGTGCCTAACTGTATCACTGAGGCTCTGCTAACCAGAACCTCAGTGTTTATGCTCTCTCTGCTTTCTAAAATTGTCACTGCAGGCTAGTGACTAATTTTACCAATTCTCATTGGCACACTGGTACACCCATATAATCCCCTTGTATATGGTACTTAGGTACCCAGGGTATTGGGGTTCCAGGAGATCCCTATGTGCTGCAGCATTTCTTTTGCCACCCATAGGGAGCTCAGACAATTCTTACACAGGACTGCCACTGCAGCCTGAGTTAAATAACGTCCACGTTATTTCACAGCCATTTTTCACTGCACATAAGTAACTTATAAGTCACCTATATGTCTAACCCTCACTTGGTGAAGGTTAGGTGCCAGGTTACTTAGTGTGTGGACACCCTGGCACTAGCCAAGGTGCCCCCACATTGTTCAGGGCAAATTCCCCGAACTTTGTGAGTGCGGGGACACCATTACACGCGTGCACTGCACATAGGTCACTACCTATGTGTAGCTTCACAATGGTAACTCCAAACATGGCCATGTAACATGTCTAAGATCATGGAATTGTCACTTCAATACCATTCTGGTATTGGGGGGACAATTCCATGATCCCGCGGGGCTCCAGCATAGAGCTAGTGGTCCTAACTATACTACCTACTGGCTAGTGCCAGTAGGTGATATATTTATATATATTTAAAAAAACAAAGGTTACAGGGACGATTTTAGTTATGCTCACTTTTTAAACGTACAAAATCATAGAAATTCAGCTGTTAGTTATTTCAAGCAACTATAACTCTAGGCCTTGCCATACAATTTGTATGTGGTGGCTCGAGGAGGGCCATATGTCCGAGGATTGCAGCTCCTTCACCTGAAGGCATTGCAGGAACAGCGTGACCGGCGGAGGTCCTGAGTCATTGTCGGTATTGCTCAAGGTCCCAGGAGCCATTGCGAGACCGATCCAGGAGCCGTTTCTGCAAGCATCCATAGTCCTTGACATCGAAGGATAAAGCATCAAAACGCAGTCAGTCAAAGTAGCAGCACCCTCTGACAGCATCATGTAAATTATGCGTTTCCGATGCCCCCTCCCAGCCTCCAGCTTAGAAGTCGGTGCATGAGTCCACCCTGCACCTCCCTGCTTTCCCTGGAGCCAGGGTGATTCCAGCCCAGATGCAGGATTACTTTCATTCTCTTCATGACATCTTTGGGCCCCTCCCTCATTCTGGTGCAATTTTGAGCCCCAAGGAGGTGAGAGGTGTCCTACCCAAACCACGTCGGCAGGTTCACCCACAGCATCAGGCCCTCTGGATCTATACTCTGATCTGTGCCGGCTCCGGTGCACACCCCTTTGGGGTTTACACACATACTACTCTATAGTATGCAACAGTTTACAAAAATACACAAACTGATGGAATTGCTTTTGGATGACATTGCATAATCATTGTTGCCTCTCCAAAAGGGAGATTTAAACCAACAACCCACATAACAAAACATTCACTTGTATTCCAATAAAATAGCTGACTAACTTGGAGTGACAGGACCTAATACCGGTAGTAGAGTAAATCTACTTTGATCACTAGTGCCTATCAGTCTCATTACTCAAATACACGTCAACAAGAAATATGTATAGGCATGTTGTAATGATTTGTGCTGTCATGGTTAGTCTCAGCATGATCGTTGCGGTCTAACCACACCCCTAAAGGGTGGTAAAGGTGCATCATATGCCACATCGAAACATTCCACATAAAAATTATGCACCTTTGACAAGGACATCACTTGGTTGTTAACCGTCATGTAATACCATCTTTCACCCCTAGAGGGTGCCTTTTCATATGACCATACACCGGTCACTTCATTGGCCCCAACACTCTAGCCATACATTTTTAAGCACATTCAGCACAACATGCTGCACTTTCACCATAAACCCTAAAGGACTCCGTTTCTGTAAAATAAAAAACACATGTAATTACAGCCTTTTCCCCCCAGAGAGTCTTCACCCTTAGAGGGCACAGTTCCACCCCCTTGAACAAAAGTTCCAGCTGGGACTAGGCTTGAAAAGACATTAGAACCCTTAAGGGGTTATCATTCCCAAGTCCCCTGAAACTGAGGATTGATTGGGGCATTTGATAACTGCTTGGGGGCTGGCTGCACTCCTTCTGCAGCTCCCCCACACTTGGTGATCCTTTTGGTGGTGACCCCACTCTTCTGTGGACACCACGTGCCAAAACGAGTGGTTTTAGGCTGACTTTGGGCCGGGCACTGTGGGGCGCTCCTCAAGGAGTATGCATATTGATGAGCAGTTATCCCACAGTGCCGGGGAGAGCCGCTCAATGTCCTTGTGCGTTGGTAGCCTTGCACCACAGTACATTTGTCTTTGGAGGTGTCCAGTCCCACCCAGACACCCCCACATCAGCTATGGCATGTTGGGGAGTGGCATGGGACCCACCCGTGGCCGCTCCCACCAGCACACTCCAGTGCTGCCGTGGGAGCTGGCTTTCAGCTCCTATCTACCTGCTCTGGCAGATGTTCCCAGAGTGGCCCACGACCAGGCCACCGAGGGGGGGGGGCAGGCGTGCCTGGGTGCTCCTCCCTTCTTTTCTGGGCAGAAACGGTGCTGTGTGGGCCCGCTCTTGCAGGCTGACGTGGTGTTGATGGCAGCCTTCTTGGCCATATGGGGGAGAGTGACAGCACCCCCCTCACCTTCTCCTCACTACAACCTAGGGATGGCCTACTCCAGGTCACTACCCACTCTGCATGGTCCCTTCTAAACCAGGTTACCTAGGCACAGTTCTTGGGCTACTCACAACAGGAATCCTCCCTACGCCTGGAGATTATTCCACCCAGTACCCTCTTTCTTCCAGATCCCTACATCGGGCTCACTGGACCCTCACCATGCCACTGGGAGACTTTACCGCCACCACCCACATGGAAGAACGGCCCACTTAGAACTCTTGGTACCTCTTCCTCGCAGAGAAGCACTTTTTGCCCTTGCCTGGCCCACAGAAAGGACACGAGTCTGTCCTCACTACCACTCCAGCAGTTTTGGAGGAGGAGTACTGAGGGTGCCTCATCAGAAAGCCTGTAGCTCTCTCCCCCCATTTTTGGTAGCTCCACACAGAAACCACTCCAGTAACCTAGACCCTATCCATGTTGTGCCCTGTGAGAACAGGGCCTGTGTCCCTGTCTGCTCAAGGAGATGAGCTCTACCCCCTAGAGTACAATTGGAGAACCCGCAAGCCCTGGGTCTGCTTCATGCAGGCCTACTTCCTTTTGCCCTCCTTGGCTTCCCAGCAGCACTGCGTGAGACCCTCCAGGAACCCTACAGATCCCTGGCTAGTTAGCATCACCACACATGGGAGCACAGGGTCCCTTCACTGGCTCCAGGTGACTGCTGTACCACTGCAGGCGGACCCGCCTTTGGCAGCTGGTCAGTCGGCCGAGCACGGCCCTAACCACCACCTCAGGTTCAAACCAATTTGCGTCCAGGATGAAATCCCTTTGCTTCACTTGGGTAATCACCCTACCCTGACAGCTCAGGGTCACTCACTTAGCCCACCTACGAACCCAAGGGGCTATCACTACATATTCTTTCTTGAGGAACCACTTGCCTTTAGGGCCACCCACTGCTATGGGCCACCCCAGGTTTGCATATCCTCCCCCCCCAGATAACCTATGGGGGTCAAGGGAATTTCCTTGCACCATCTCACCACCATGGGAAAGATTTTCAGGGTCCCCCCACTGCGGAAATTCCTCTGGGTGATTTCACTACCCCCACCCTTCCTGTAGTTTTGTCCTGCGCCAATGGCGAGAAAAATCTCTGCGAGGTGAATGACTAGCTCGGGCCCCCCTCTTTGGAAACCAGGCCTGCATTTAGCAACTGCAAGAATTTCCTGGGGCCCCCTAATCACCTCCCAACCCACAAAGTCAGGTCCGCCCCTACAGTCCAATCTGTGGTGTGGGTATCAGTTGCTATCCCTAAACCTTTAGAGAAGAACGCCTGCTCATGCAGGGCTAGGGTGTGTAGTGTGAAGTTCAAAATGATACTCTATGGCCTAAAGCATTTTATGAACATTTCCTGGAAAGCTAACCCCCTAACCGGCATCCTGTCCTTTGGGAAGGCAAGCTAGTCATAACAAAATAGTTAAAACATTGGCCCTACATTTCCTTACATGAAACGAGTGTGCTGGGGCTTTCCTTTCTCACTTTTAATTCACATGCCCAAACCTTTGAACCGTTCTCAGAGCTTTGGGCTCTCATATTTGCTCATTACTACATAAGTAATGTGTGGAGAAACTGCACTTATCAAGTGCCATAAATGCATATCGGAATGGGATACTATGTTTCCTGCCGCTGGACACCAGATGTTGGAGGGTGGACCCATTACTTGTGCAGGCCACACAACTAATGACCTACCTTCCAACAATTGCCCACAGACACCTGCCCGCCTCTGGGGACCCAGCCTGTCGTCCGGCACCCAACTCCAAGAAGTTTTGTGGTGCAGGCTGCTACGGCCTCCCTTGACCAGTGTCCTCTCTAATGTTCCTCCGTACAGGGAGTCCAGATGGCTGGAAACCTGTGGAAGAAAAGTTTTCTCCTCACCCTGTTCAGCCTTGCGGTCAGTAAACACTGCATGCATTCTGGGCCACTTTTCCCATAAGTTGTGGGATTCAGTAGCGCCTGTTACCTTTGCTTCCAGAGGAGACACGGAGCAAACACACTCAGACACTCCAGGATGGGCGAGATGCAGCTAATTTTGCAATAAAATGTGGTATGGATACCACGGACTCAGTAGGTTGAGGTATGGCTTATCGGTAGCGCTATGCCACTCTAGCTTTTCGGAGGCTGTCCAAGCCACCATGTAGGACATGCCCTTCAATGGCGCCAATCTGTTCAGCACACATGCCGATTCTGCATTGCTATGCTTTAAGGACAGTCGGGTGAAAGAGTCTCTTAAATATTTCTATTCCTGTACCGTCTGGCTCCCTAGCTCCCCACTTTCTCAGGTAGTAAGGGGGTAGCTCATCTTTAATTCTTCTTATAGATAGACCCATACCAGAGAGGAGTCCTATACTTTCTGTTGAGAGCAACCTTCAGCCACCTACCCTTCTCCTTTCACTTCATCTGAACCATGCCACCTTCAGGTGGCACCAAGTGCAGTATTCCTGCCTTTCAATGACAACTTTATGCCCCAGCTATCTGGGAGGTATTTTCTTTGTGGCCTTCAAAGGGTTTAAGACTTGATGGAACAGGGTTTTTTATTTTTCTCTGAAGACGGACTTCGTGCCCAAAAGATAGTTACCTGTATGGTATGTTCTCTGCTTTGTGTAGAGTATCTTCTGCATGCCTTATAGGCATTACTAGGTACTCTTGTGGTACCTTTTAGTATCCCTTATTGCCTTTGTACATAGCTCACCGCTTTGCACAAAAGACTATTTACTGTGAATCTCTTGTATCTCCTTGCTTTAATATTTGGCGCATTACTTATGCTTTTCTTTCTAGGGCTGTTCTACTCCTGAAAGACTCCTAATTTCCCAGGCAGCGCAGTGGGGCAAGTGGTAACACCATTCCACATCAGTGCGTCCTTGCATTTCTTTAATGAGCTGCTCTTGCTATACCTCAGCAGGATGGCCTCTTGACGCTGGTCTATCCAGTACTTCTGGTACACAGG
The DNA here is from genome assembly GCF_031143425.1 of Pleurodeles waltl. Classification (NCBI taxonomy): domain Eukaryota; kingdom Metazoa; phylum Chordata; class Amphibia; order Caudata; family Salamandridae; genus Pleurodeles; species Pleurodeles waltl. Next base: position 571,744,241 of record NC_090444.1, read on the forward strand.
CTCAAATTCCTTCTTGTGTTGTCTATAGAGTGGGATTTTTTACCTATATTCCTAGTCTGTGCGGGTCATGCTCACGGCACTCTTCTCTTGAGCCTCCGGTCCTGTTGTCATTACGCTGACTCAACACAAAGAGATGTATGATGCTTACTTATCACTTGGAGACAAGGTCCTTTACCTTTGTTACTACAGGCACCTCTTATGCAAGAGTCCACACACCACCCAGGGCCTCAAGATGTCTTCATATTTATTATTAAGACGCCGCCAGGCAGCCATCTTCTGGGTTGATGGCTGTCTTCCATATTACGGTGGATATCTTGTTTGTTTATGCATGTTCCTTGAACATTATGGTTCCGTCTTTCTTGGGATTAGTTTGTAATGGGGATTGGTTACTGCCTTCAGACACAGTCTCCCTGGTCGGTTCCTTTCACTCTATTCTACAGGGTGTTGTAATATTTCTAGCCCTCCGGGGGTAGGTATAATACTTCTGTATTATTGTTAAGGTTTCTTACTTCATAAGGGAATATTCCCCTCTTACTGTGTACCTCACTTTCTTTGGAATATGTCTATATACATTAGTATAATGAATACAGTAGGCGTGCTTTGCCCATACTTTCCGGTAATTTTAATATCTCCTATTTCATGTAGGAACATTATTGCCTATCATCAACAATTGTTGCTGTTCTATAAGTTGCAACGCCTTCCCTTAATTCAGCTTTTACTACGTTGTTTTTAGTTTTCGGACTTCCAATTTGTGGGGGTTTGTCCCTAGAGGACTATGTATTTTATATTACCTTTCGTTCCTTACTTCAGCCAGGTCCTCTTCAGTCCGATATCACTTATTGTTGGGAGTTGATGCTGAATACCTGTTCTAGGCCTTCCTTGTGTTGGCCTCTGTCTCAGCTTTACCTTCTTATAGGGCCAAGTTGCGGCCTTGTTTTTCACACTTATCTTCTCTCAGGCTTATGATATCAGCAACCTAATTGTGGGCTACTCAGTCAGTTAGCATTTACTTTACTGGGGTGTGTGATGTCCTCCACACTTTCCATCCTCTTATATTAGTACCTTCTTGCTGATTACTTGGCCCGGTCCTCATATATGTTTATGACATCATCGTAGTGACTGTAGGAGGCTGGACTGGCTTGTAGTGAGTACCAATGGGTACTTGCACCTTGCACCAGGCCCAGTTATCCCTTATTAGTGTATAGGGTGTCTAGCAGCTTAGGCTGATAGATAATGGTAGCTTAGCAGAGCAGCTTAGGCTGAACTAGGAGACGTGTGAAGCTACTACAGTACCACTTAGTGTCATATGCACAATATCATAAGAAAACACAATACACAGTTATACTAAAAATAAAGGTACTTTATTTTTATGACAATATGCCAAAGTATCTTAGAGTGTACCCTCAGTGAGAGGATAGGAAATATACACAAGATATATATACACAATAGCAAAAATATGCAGTATAGTCTTAGAAAACAGTGCAAACAATGTATAGTTACAATAGGATGCAATGGGGAAACATAGGGATAGGGGCAACACAAACCATATACTCCAAAAGTGGAATGCGAACCACGAATGGACCCCAAACCTATGTGACCTTGTAGAGGGTCGCTGGGTCTATTAGACAATAGTGAGAGTTAGCAAAATAACCCTCCCCAAGACCCTGAAAAGTGAGTGCAAAGTGCACTAAAGTTCCCCTAAGGACAAAATAGTCATGTTAGAGGAATAATGCAGGAAAGACACAAACCAGCAATGCAACAACTGTGGATTTCCAATCTAGGGTACCTGTGGAACAAGGGGACCAAGTCCAAAAGTCACAAGTAAGTCGGAGATGGGCAGATGCCCAGGAAATGCCAGCTGCGGGTGCAAAGAAGCTTCGACTGGACAGAAGAAGCTGAGGTTGCTGCAGGAACGAAAAGGGCTAGAGACTTCCCCTTTGGTGGACGGATCCCTCTCGCCTTGGAGAATCGTGCAGAAGTGTTTTCCCGCCGGAAGGACGCCAACAAGCCTTGCTACACGCAAATCGTGCGTTTGGCGTTTTTGGACGCTGCTGGGGCCCAGGAAGGACCAGGAGGTCGCAAATTGGACCTGCAGAGAGAGGGGACGTCGAGCAAGACAAAGAGCCCTCACTGAAGCAGGTAGCACCCGGAGAAGTGCCAGAAACAGGCACTACGAGGATGCTTGAAACGGTGCTCGCCGAAGTTGCACAAAGGAGTCCCACGTCGCCGGAGACCAACTTAGAAAGTCGTGCAATGCAGGTTAGAGTGCCGTGGACCCAGGCTTGGCTGTGCACGAAGGATTTCCGCCGGAAGTGCACAGGGGCCGGAGCAGCTGCAAAGTCGCGGTTCCCAGCAATGCAGCCCAGCGAGGTGAGGCAAGGACTTACCTCCACCAAACTTGGGCTGAAGAGTCACTGGACTGTGGGGGTCACTTGGACAGCGTCGCTGGATTCGAGGGACCTCACTCGTCGTGCTGAGAGGAGACCCAAGGGACCGGTAATGCAGCTTTTTGGTGCCTGCGGTTGCAGGGGGAAGATTCCGTCGACCCACGGGAGATTTCTTCGGAGCTTCTGGTGCAGAGAGGAGGCAGGCTACCCCCACAGCATGCACAAGCAGGAAAACAGTCGAGAAGGCGGCAGGATCAGCGTTACAGAGTTGCAGTAGTCGTCTTTGCTACTATGTTGCAGGTTTGCAGGCTTCCAGCGCGGTCAGCGGTCGTTTCCTTATCAGAAGGTGAAGAGGGAGATGCAGAGGAACTCGGCTGAGCTCATGCATTCGTTATCTCAAGTTTCCCCAGAGACACAGACCCTAAATAGCCAGAAAAGAGGGTTTGGCTACCTAGGAGAGAGGAAAGGCTACTAACACCTGAAGGAGCCTATCAGCAGGAGTCTCTGACGTCACCTGGTGGCACTGGCCACTCAGAGCAGTCCAGTGTGCCAGCAGCACCTCTGTTTCCAAGATGGCAGAGGTCTGGAGCACACTGGAGGAGCTCTGGACACCTCCCAGGGGAGGTGCAGGTCAGGGGAGTGGTCACTCCCCTTTCCTTTGTCCAGTTTCGCGCCAGAGCAGGGGCTAAGGGGTCCCTGAACCGGTGTAGACTGGCTTATGCAGAATTGGGCACATCTGTGCCCAACAAAGCATTTCCAGAGGCTGGGGGAGGCTACTCCTCCCCTGCCTTCACACCATTTTCCAAAGGGAGAGGGTGTCACACCCTCTCTCAGAGGAAGTTCTTTGTTCTGCCATCCTGGGCCAGGCCTGGCTGGACCCCAGGAGGGCAGCTGCCTGTCTGAGGGGTTGGCAGCAGCAGCAGCCGCAGTGAAACCCCAGGAAGGGCAGTTTGGCAGTACCAGGGTCTGTGCTACAGACCACTGGGATCATGGGATTGTGCCAACAATGCCAGGATGGCATAGAGGGGGCAATTCCATGATCTTAGACATGTTACATGGCCATATTCGGAGTTACCATTGTGAAGCTACATATAGGTAGTGACCTATATGTAGTGCACGCGTGTAATGGTGTCCCCGCACTCACAAAGTTCAGGGAATTGGCTCTGAACAATGTGGGGGCACCTTGGCTAGTGCCAGGGTGCCCTCACACTAAGTAACTTTGCACCTAACCTTTACCAGGTAAAGGTTAGACATATAGGTGACTTATAAGTTACTTAAGTGCAGTGTAAAATGGCTGTGAAATAACGTGGACGTTATTTCACTCAGGCTGCAGTGGCAGGCCTGTGTAAGAATTGTCAGAGCTCCCTATGGGTGGCAAAAGAAATGCTGCAGCCCATAGGGATCTCCTGGAACCCCAATACCCTGGGTACCTCAGTACCATATACTAGGGAATTATAAGGGTGTTCCAGTAAGCCAATGTAAATTGGTAAAAATGGTCACTAGCCTGTTAGTGACAATTTGGAAATAATGAGAGAGCATAACCACTGAGGTTCTGGTTAGCAGAGCCTCAGTGAGACAGTTAGGCACCACACAGGGAACATATACATGCACACCTATGAGCACTGGGGCCCTGTGTGACAGGGTCCCAGTGACACATACATATAGGCCACAAACCTATGAGCACTGGGGTCCTGACCAGCAGGATCCCAGTGACACATAACAAACATACTGAAAACATAGTGTTTTCACCATGAGCACTGAGGCCTGGCTATCAGGATCCCAGTGAGACAGTGAAAACAGTGACAAACACCCTGACATACACTCACAAACAGGCCAAAAGTGGGGGTAACAAGGCTAGAAAGAGGCTACTTTCTCACACAACCCCCCCCCAAACGAAGGACAATAAGGCTAACATTGGCCAGTTGAGACTTTATTGTCTAAGTGGTGATAAGTAGAGAGTAGCTCTGCAATAGACTGGTTACTCCCTTTATCATCCACTATATGGTTACTCCCCTGTGGGGATGTAAACCACCCTGTTTTAAGTTTTTTAGCTAAGCAACAATGTGAAGATGTATTTTCAGAGTTTCTATCAGTAAGTTTTAGTTTAGAGCAGTGGGAATTGTCCACTGAACCTATTTGTAGTGATGGAAATGCCAGACAGGGATGCTGTCTCAGAAAAGCCATAGCTGGGCAAAAACTTTGTCCATATGGCTGGAAGAGAGAACAGGGATGCTGTTTCTCTTGGGTTGGAGCAGGGCAGGGATGCTGTCCTATCAGCTCCACACTAGGGCAGGGATGCTGTCCTAAGTGTTGTGAGGCAGTGCAGAGTTTCTGCACTAAAGTTTCTCTGGGAGGGTTGGAGGGATGCTCCATGTTAACTAAAATGGTGCTCTTTTTCTCACCAATGTTAGTTATCCCACAGAGAGGTACTTCCACCTCAGGGAGTCCAGCTTTGCCAGCTGATGATTCCCTTGGAACAGGTGCCACCCCAGTAGAGGTTTCTCCCACCACAGGAATAGTATCCTGAATGGTAGGATGGTTAGGGGATACTGTGATACCCTTTTTACCTGTTGATGGAGAGGGATCCTGAGTTTTCAGGCCTTCTCTCCTTTGCTTTTTCATTTCACTTTAAATGAGAGGGAACAATTCCTCAGGGATGCCCAGCATGGCTGCATGGGCATAAAACTCTACATCAGCCCAACCTGAGGCCTCTAGGTCATTACCTAAGAGACAGTCTACAGGTAAGCTAGGTGATACCACCACCTGCTTAGGGCCAGTAACTCCACCCCAACTAAACTGAATTATAGCTAAGGGAAGAAACTTAGTGGAGTTATGGACATCAATAATCTTATACTGTTGTCCAATGATGTGTTGTTCAGGAGGCACTAGGTTTTCAGTCACCAAAGTGAAACTGGCACCTGTGTCCCTGTAGGCCAAGGCCTCAACACCATTTATTGAAACTGTCTGCCTGTACTTATCCATTGTAAGGGGACAAGCAGCCAGTGTGGCAAGGCCAATGCCACTAGGTGTGACAGAAACTGTCTTGGGACTGATGACATCAGTTTTCACTATGGACCCATAAGTGAACCCAACTACACCCTTTGCTTGACTGTTGCCAGCAGTCCCACCACTAGTATCACTACTGCTAGGGGCACTAGAGCTTGATGTATTAGTGGTGGTAGGCTCAGGGGGTTTACCTGGACAGGACTTATCCCCTGGCCTATGGCCTCTGTTTTTACACACAAAGCACCAAGGCTTTTTAATGTGTGCAGGTTGGGAAGAAGAGGAAGAATTTGTTTTATCCCCACCCTCTGAAGAGTGTTTAAGATTTGAAGTGGGATCTTTGGTTTTACCCTTATCCCCATGCTTATCTTGAGATTTTTCACCATCTTTCTTCTTATTGCCATCTTTGTCACCCCCTGTATGAACTTTTCTGTTCACCCTTGTTCTGACCCATTTGTCTGCCTTCTTTCCCAATTCTTGGGGAGAGGTCAGATCAGAGTCTACCAGGTACTGGTGCAACAAATCAGACACACAATTATTAAGTATATGCTCTCTCAGGATTGTGTTATACAGGCTTTCATAATCAGTAACTTTACTGCCATGTAACCACCCCTCCAAGGCCTTCACTGCCTGGTCAATGAAATCAACCCAGTCTTGTGAAGACTCCTTTTTGGTCTCTCCGAACTTTATCCTGTACTGTTCAGTGGTTAAGCCATAACCATCCAGGAGTGCATTCTTAAGAACTGTAAAATTATTGGCATCATTTTCTTTCACAGTAAGGAGCCTATCCCTACCTTTTCCACTAAATGATAGCCATAGGATAGCAGCCCACTGCTTTTGAGGGACATCCTGTACAGCACAAGCCCTCACAAGTGCAGCAAACCACTTGTTAATGTCATCCCCCTCCTTATAAGGGGGAACTATCTTGTGCAGATTCCTGGAATCATGCTCTTTTGCAGGATGACTATGGGGAATACTGCTGCTGCCACCATGGGTTTCTAAACCCAACTTCTGTCTTTCCCTCTCTACTTCTAAAGACTGTCTATCCAAATCCAGCTGTTGCTTCTTGAGCTTCAGTCTGGTTTGTTCCACTCTCAATCTATTGAGCTCCCTTTCTAACAATCTGTCATCAGGGTGGGTGGGAGGGACATTTCTAGATACAGAGGTATGATGGGAATGAACAGAAGGAGACCTGTCCCTTACAGAGGGCACCCTAACAGCTTGGCTACCAGTATAATGTGAGAGCACACCATTAGTATGGTGTGATTCAACCTCTGTACCAACTATGCTAGACTGTCTAGTAATGGGCAGGCTGAGAAGTTTCTTTCCTGAACCTTTTCCTGGGGGAGTCCCTGGATCAGATTGAGAACCATTAGCTACTTTTTCTACAGATTGGGCACTTATGGCCTTATCCTGTACTCTAAGCATATTAATTAACAGTTCTAAAGAAGGATTCTTCCCTACACTCAAACCTCTCTCTATGCAGAGACTCCTTGCTCCTTTCCAGCTAAGGTGATCATATGCAAGTTTGGACAGTTCAACATTTTTTCCTGTGCCAGACATTTTTTAGAGAGAGTTAAAGTGATAGAAAAAGAGAAAAAAAGTTTCCAGAACTTTTTGGAAAGACAGAAAAAACTTTTTAAACTTTTAAGAACTTTTTTGAAAGTTTAGAAGTACTTTTCAGCACTTAGAAAAGAGTGAAAAGAGGAAATGCAAATCTTTTTGGCTATGTGTATATACACTGACCTTGTTTTGTATATTTTTCTCTTATGAAAAGTACAATGACAAGAGTGGTAAGTAGTCTCAAGCACTTATCCCACCACTGCACAACCAATGTAGGAGGCTGGACTGGCTTGTAGTGAGTACCAAGGGGTACTTGCACCTTGCACCAGGCCCAGTTATCCCTTATTAGTGTATAGGGTGTCTAGCAGCTTAGGTTGATAGATAATGGTAGCTTAGCAGAGCAGCTTAGGCTGAACTAGGAGACGTGTGAAGCTACTACAGTACCACTTAGTGTCATATGCACAATATCATAAGAAAACACAATACACAGTTATACTAAAAATAAAGGTACTTTATTTTTATGACAATATGCCAAAGTATCTTAGAGTGTACCCTCAGTGAGAGGATAGGAAATATACACAAGATATATATACACAATAGCAAAAATATGCAGTATAGTCTTAGAAAACAGTGCAAACAATGTATAGTTACAATAGGATGCAATGGGGAAACATAGGGATAGGGGCAACACAAACCATATACTCCAAAAGTGGAATGCGAACCACGAATGGACCCCAAACCTATGTGACCTTGTAGAGGGTCGCTGGGACTATTAGACAATAGTGAGAGTTAGCAAAATAACCCTCCCCAAGACCCTGAAAAGTGAGTGCAAAGTGCACTAAAGTTCCCCTAAGGACAAAATAGTCGTGTTAGAGGAATAATGCAGGAAAGACACAAACCAGCAATGCAACAACTGTGGATTTCCAATCTAGGGTACCTGTGGAACAAGGGGACCAAGTCCAAAAGTCACAAGTAAGTCGGAGATGGGCAGATGCCCAGGAAATGCCAGCTGCGGGTGCAAAGAAGCTTTGACTGGACAGAAGAAGCTGAGGTTGCTGCAGGAACGAAAAGGGCTAGAGACTTCCCCTTTGGTGGACGGATCCCTCTCGCCTTGGAGAGTCGTGCAGAAGTGTTTTCCCACCGGAAGGACGCCAACAAGCCTTGCTACACGCAAATCGTGCGTTTGGCGTTTTTGGACGCTGCTGGGGCCCAGGAAGGACCAGGAGGTCGCAAATTGGACCTGCAGAGAGAGGGGACGTCGAGCAAGACAAAGAGCCCTCACTGAAGCAGGTAGCACCCGGAGAAGTGCCAGAAACAGGCACTACGAGGATGCGTGAAACGGTGCTCGCCGAAGTTGCACAAAGGAGTCCCACGTCGCCGGAGACCAACTTAGAAAGTCGTGCAATGCAGGTTAGAGTGCCGTGGACCCAGGCTTGGCTGTGCACAAAGGATTTCCGCCGGAAGTGCACAGGGGCCGGAGCAGCTGCAAAGTCGCGGTTCCCAGCAATGCAGCCCAGCGAGGTGAGGCAAGGACTTACCTCCACCAAACTTGGGCTGAAGAGTCACTGGACTGTGGGGGTCACTTGGACAGCGTCGCTGGATTCGAGGGACCTCGCTCGTCGTGCTGAGAGGAGACCCAAGGGACCGGTAATGCAGCTTTTTGGTGCCTGCGGTTGCAGGGGGAAGATTCCGTCGACCCACGGGAGATTTCTTTGGAGCTTCTGGTGCAGAGAGGAGGCAGGCTACCCCCACAGCATGCACAAGCAGGAAAACAGTCGAGAAGGCGGCAGGATCAGCGTTACAGAGTTGCAGTAGTCGTCTTTGCTACTATGTTGCAGGTTTGCAGGCTTCCAGCGCGGTCAGCGGTCGTTTCCTTATCAGAAGGTGAAGAGGGAGATGCAGAGGAACTCGGCTGAGCTCATGCATTCGTTATCTCAAGTTTCCCCAGAGACAGAGACCCTAAATAGCCAGAAAAGAGGGTTTGGCTACCTAGGAGAGAGGAAAGGCTACTAACACCTGAAGGAGCCTATCAGCAGGAGTCTCTGACGTCACCTGGTGGCACTGGCCACTCAGAGCAGTCCAGTGTGCCAGCAGCACCTCTGTTTCCAAGATGGCAGAGGTCTGGAGCACACTGGAGGAGCTCTGGACACCTCCCAGGGGAGGTGCAGGTCAGGGGAGTGGTCACTCCCCTTTCCTTTGTCCAGTTTCGCGCCAGAGCAGGGGCTAAGGGGTCCCTGAACCGGTGTAGACTGGCTTATGCAGAATTGGGCACATCTGTGCCCAACAAAGCATTTCCAGAGGCTGGGGGAGGCTACTCCTCCCCTGCCTTCACACCATTTTCCAAAGGGAGAGGGTGTCACACCCTCTCTCAGAGGAAGTTCTTTGTTCTGCCATCCTGGGCCAGGCCTGGCTGGACCCCAGGAGGGCAGCTGCCTGTCTGAGGGGTTGGCAGCAGCAGCAGCCGCAGTGAAACCCCAGGAAGGGCAGTTTGGCAGTACCAGGGTCTGTGCTACAGACCACTGGGATCATGGGATTGTGCCAACTATGCCAGGATGGCATAGAGGGGGCAATTCCATGATCATAGACATGTTACATGGCCATATTCGGAGTTACCATTGTGAAGCTACATATAGGTAGTGACCTATATGTAGTGCACGCGTGTAATGGTGTCCCCGCACTCACAAAGTTCAGGGAATTGGCTCTGAACAATGTGGGGGCACCTTGGCTAGTGCCAGGGTGCCCTCACACTAAGTAACTTTGCACCTAACCTTTACCAGGTAAAGGTTAGACATATAGGTGACTTATAAGTTACTTAAGTGCAGTGTAAAATGGCTGTAAAATAACGTGGACGTTATTTCACTCAGGCTGCAGTGGCAGGCCTGTGTAAGAATTGTCAGAGCTCCCTATGGGTGGCAAAAGAAATGCTGCAGCCCATAGGGATCTCCTGGAACCCCAATACCCTGGGTACCTCAGTACCATATACTAGGGAATTATAAGGGTGTTCCAGTAAGCCAATGTAAATTGGTAAAAATGGTCACTAGCCTGTTAGTGACAATTTGGAAATAATGAGAGAGCATAACCACTGAGGTTCTGGTTAGCAGAGCCTCAGTGAGACAGTTAGGCACCACACAGGGAACATATACATGCACACCTATGAGCACTGGGGCCCTGTGTGACAGGGTCCCAGTGACACATACATATAGGCCACAAACCTATGAGCACTGGGGTCCTGACCAGCAGGATCCCAGTGACACATAACAAACATACTGAAAACATAGTGTTTTCACCATGAGCACTGAGGCCTGGCTATCAGGATCCCAGTGAGACAGTGAAAACAGTGACAAACACCCTGACATACACTCACAAACAGGCCAAAAGTGGGGGTAACAAGGCTAGAAAGAGGCTACTTTCTCACAGTGACGGCTTCTACCTATGGCTGATATATATATATATATATATATTGCAAAAAAAAGGGAGCACACTGCCTCACACTCCAGCAAAAAGTTGGCCCCAATGCATCTTGGTAAATGCAGTCAGATTCATTTCACATTATTAAAAGTAATCAAAGTCTTTCACCTTAGTAGGTGCAGCAAGTGCTGTGTATCTCTGGACACGTGTTTCTGGGTTTCGCCCCTCATCAGCAGAGAGCAGCAGCATATTTTGTGGGGTTGCTTGAAATGCCACCAAATGTCTTCTCAGGTTTATGTACCACTCTGGTGCGCAGGTGCCTCACCAAGGCTCGTCAGCCCGTTAGCTCAAGGGAGCCGTCATTCGACACAGTGCAAAAAAAAGGGAGGACACTGCCTCACACTCCAGCAAAAAGTTGGCCCCAATGCATCTTGGTAAATGCAGTCAGATTCATTTCACATTATTAAAAGTAATCAAAGTCTTTCACCTTAGTAGGTGCAGCAAGTGCTGTGTATCTCTGGACACGTGTTTCTGGGTTACGCCCGTCATCAGCAGAGAGCAGCAGCATATTTTGTGGGGTTGCTTGAAATGCCACCAAATGTCTTCTCAGGTTTATGTACCACTCTGGTGCGCAGGTGCCTCACCAAGGCTCGTCAGCCCGTTAGCTCAAGGGAGCCGTCATTCGACACAGTGCAATAAAAAGGGAGCACACTGCCTCACACTCCAGCAAAAAGTTGGCCTCAATGCATCTTGGTAAATGCAGTCAGATTCATTTCACATTATTAAAAGTAATCAAAGTCTTTCACCTTAGTAGGTGCAGCAAGTGCTGTGTATCTCTGGACACGTGTTTCTGGGTTTCGCCCGTCATCAGCAGAGAGCAGCAGCATATTTTGTGGGGTTGCTTGAAATGCCACCAAATGTCTTCTCAGGTTTATGTACCACTCTGGTGCGCAGGTGCCTCACCAAGGCTCGTCAGCCCATTAGCTCAAGGGAGCCGTCATTCGACACAGTGCAAAAAAAAGGGAGCACACTGCCTCACACTCCAGCAAAAAGTTGGCCCCAATGCATCTTGGTAAATGCAGTCAGATTCATTTCACATTATTAAAAGTAATCAAAGTCTTTCACCTTAGTAGGTGCAGCAAGTGCTGTGTATCTCTGGACACGTGTTTCTGGGTTTCGCCCGTCATCAGCAGAGAGCAGCAGCATGTTTTGTGGGGTTGCTTGAAATGCCACCAAATGTCTTCTCAGGTTTATGTACCACTCTTGTGCGCAGGTGCCTCACCAAGGCTCGTCAGCCCGTTAGCTCAAGGGAGCCGTCATTCGACACAGTGCAAAAAAAAGGGAGCACACTGCCTCACACTCCAGCAAAAAGTTGGCCCCAATGCATCTTGGTAAATGCAGTCAGATTCATTTCACATTATTAAAAGTAATCAAAGTCTTTCACCTTAGTAGGTGCAGCAAGTGCTGTGTATCTCTGGACACGTGTTTCTGGGTTTCGCCTGTCATCAGCAGAGAGCAGCAGCATCTTTTGTGGGGTTGCTTGAAATGCCACCAAATGTCTTCTCAGGTTTATGTACCACTCTGGTGCGCAGGTGCTTCACCAAGGCTCGTCAGCCCGTTAGCTCAAGGGAGCCGTCATTCGACACAGTGCAAAAAAAAGGGAGCACACTGCCTCACACTCCAGCAAAAAGTTGGCCCCAATGCATCTTGGTAAATGCAGTCAGATTCATTTCACATTATTAAAAGTAAGCAAAGTCTTTCACCTTAGTAGGTGCAGCAAGTGCTGTGTATCTCTGGACACGTGTTTCTGGGTTTCGCCCGTCATCAGCAGAGAGCAGCAGCATATTTTGTGGGGTTGCTTGAAATGCTGCCAAATGTCTTCTCAGGTTTATGTACCACTCTGGTGCGCAGGTGCCTCACCAAGGCTCGTCAGCCCGTTAGCTCAAGGGAGCCGTCATTCGACACAGTGCAAAAAAAAAAGGGAGCACACTGCCTCACACGCCAGCAAAAAGTTGGCCCCAATGCATCTTGGTAAATGCAGTCAGATTCATTTCACATTATTAAAAGTAAGCAAAGTCTTTCACCTTAGTAGGTGCAGCAAGTGCTGTGTATCTCTGGACACGTGTTTCTGGGTTTCGCCCGTCATCAGCAGAGAGCAGCAGCATATTTTGTGGGGTTGCTTGAAATGCCACCAAATGTCTTCTCAGGTTTATGTACCACTCTGGTGCGCAGGTGCCTCACCAAGGCTCGTCAGCCCGTTAGCTCAAGGGAGCCGTCATTCGACACAGTGCAAAAAAAAGGGAGCACACTGCCTCACACTCCAGCAAAAAGTTGGCCCCAATGCATCTTGGTAAATGCAGTCAGATTCATTTCACATTATTAAAAGTAATCAAAGTCTTTCACCTTAGTAGGTGCAGCAAGTGCTGTGTATCTCTGGACACGTGTTTCTGGGTTTCGCCCATCATCAGCAGAGAGCAGCAGCATATTTTGTGGGGTTGCTTGAAATGCCACCAAATGTCTTCTCAGGTTTATGTACCACTCTGGTGCGCAGGTGCCTCACCAAGGCTCGTCAGCCAATGTCCAATGACTGCTCCCTTGAGCTAACGAGCTGACGAGCTCTGGTGAGGCACCTGTGCGCCAATGAGTGGTACATAAACCTGAGAAGACTTTTGGTGGCATTTCAAGCAACCCCACAGACTTTGGCTGCTCTCTGCTGATGACGGGCTAAACCTAGAAACATGTGTCCAGAGATACACAGCACTTGCTGCACCTACTTAGGTGAAAGACTTTTGATTACTTTTTCAACACAAAACAAAGTGACTGCATTTACCATGATGCATTGGGGCTAACTCTTTGCTGGAGTGTGAGGCAGTGTGCTCCCTTTTTTCTTTTTGTCCAATGACTGCTCCCTTGAGCTAACGAGCTGACGAGCTGACGAGCTGACGAGCTCTGGTGAGGCACCTGTGTGCCAGTGAGTGGTACATAAACCTGAGAAGACTTTTGGCGGCATTTCAAGCAACCCCACAGACTTTGGCTGCTCTCTGCTGATGACGGGCTAAACCTAGAAACACGTTTCCAGAGATACACAGCACTTGCTGCACCTACTTAGGTGAAAGACTTTTGATTACTTTTTCAACACAAAACAAAGTGACTGCATTTACCATGATGCATTGGGGCTAACTCTTTGCTGGAGTGTGAGGCAGTGTGCTCCCTTTTTTCTTTTTGTCCAATGACTGCTCCCTTGAGCTAACGAGCTGACGAGCTCTGGTGAGGCACCTGTGCGCCAGTGAGTGGTACATAAACCTGAGAAGACTTTTGGCGGCATTTCAAGCAACCCCACAGACTTTGGCTGCTCTCTGCTGATGACGGGCTAAACCTAGAAACACGTGTCCAGAGATACACAGCACTTGCTGCACCTACTTACGTGAAAGACTTTTGATTACTTTTTCAACACAAAACAAAGTGACTGCATTTACCATGATGCATTGGGGCTAACTCTTTGCTGGAGTGTGAGGCAGTGTGCTCCCTTTTTTCTTTTTGTCCAATGACTGCTCCCTTGAGCTAAAGAGCTGACGAGCTCTGGTGAGGCACCTGTGCGCCAGTGAGTGGTACATATACCTGAGAAGACTTTTGGCGGCATTTCAAGCAACCCCACAGACTTTGGCTGCTCTCTGCTGATGACGGGCTAAACCTAGAAACACGTGTCCAGAGATACACAGCACTTGCTGCATCTACTTAGGTGGAAGACTTTTGATTACTTTTTCAACACAAAACAAAGTGACTGCATTTACCATAATGCATTGGGGCTAACTCTTTGCTGGAGTGTGAGCTCCCTTTTTTCTTTTTATATATATATATATATATATATATATATATATATATATATTGCCCTTTTGTTGTTACATATGCAATTATTTTTTATTTCCTTCTGTGTGCATTATAGATGGTCTCAGAGGTGTTAACATTTTCTCTGGTAGTTTTTTCTTAGGACAAGAGTTGTTTCTATACCAATAGTTGCTGTTGTTATCTTTGACATATTTCCATGAAAGCATTGTTCAATGCATCCTCCATCAAAGATGGGTTCTTGGATTCACCCTTTTCTCTGTGCTTTTACAGAGTAGGTTTGGCTAAAATAATGGCTTTCTACTGCAAAGAGCTATATATAGCTCAGTGCAATTGCCTGTTGACTCTGATCTTCCAAGTACTGGCCGAACATGGGTTCAGATCCCACAATGGGAGCAAGTAATTTTTAAGTTCATATTGTCTGTTGTCTTCCAACACATTTTTGTCCCACTGCCATGGGTGATGCTATTCCCGTGCTTTTCAATGTCTTTATGACTTTACTTGCCTGTGGTCTTTCCCACAGTTCTTATGGTGTAGCATATGTTCTTACTCACCTAAATTCCTCAGTGCCTCAGTCTTTTTTCTTGTTCTACACTGGCTTGTTTTAGTCCAGGACTTTTAGTGGGATCAGTTCTCAAACCCTCCTCCCGGGATGGTATTATTTTTGTATCTAATTCAAAGCTAAGTAATCTGCGGCTAGATGTCTCTATCAGATTAACAATTTACTTACCTTTGTTAACGCCTTATCTGGTTGAGACAGGATCTAGCTGCAGATTTCTTACCGACTCTTCCATCCTCCCTGTTCTGCAAACCGGTTTCTCTTTTTATCTCAAAGATCCCTTTCTCGGCATTAAGATACCTTCATTGGGAATTCTTAATGAATTGACACAAAGATGTC